>NC_133493.1:12282497-12522837 GCF_025370935.1 Choristoneura fumiferana
CTCGCCCAAAAACTATGAGATTTGACATTTCGGAGACCTCACGCTACACTAGCGCCTCTAGTGGCGAATTCACACGCAATAGCCCCCATTGAATATACCTACTTATAAAGACAAGGCATTTGAAACGTTTTGCGCCCCCAAACCATAATATTTCACAGAGCGCACCAGAATAGCTCAAAAACAGCGGCCTGTATCACAATCCTCCAAACTGTTGCACGGAGACAAAAGGAATTCGTACTCTGATTTATGGTCTCCCTTCGGCTAATGGCGATCAGGGTTATAAATTAACTGACCCGAGTTAGCAATTAACTATGTTGATGTATTGACTGAATCAAATTTTGAGAGCCTTGAGACGTCGATGCGCCAGTCATGCTGCGGAGTGGGGGGATGACGGGGGGGTACGCCCGTATGCTATACTTGTGCACAGATTTAAGATAAGAACACAGTTACTTACTACAGATAGTACTCGTATAGTATAGTTTACAATGTATTTTCCATAGAGAAAAGTCGGAGTTCAATCGGAATCTGACGGCACCCGAATAGGGATGTTGACACCACCAATCAATTGACGTACTTTTTATGAGCTCTCATAGTTTGAATGGAAATAGCAACTTATGACGTCACTTGTTCGCACACTCAATCAACTAACTATTTATTTGTTTTAAAGCAACAATAAATCTAATTTTGCAGTTTAATAGAAAATTAATCTGTTTTTCAGGGCTAAAATAAAGCGTTTTTTTACTGGAGTCTTCGAATTATTTGATAATGGTGTCAACATCCCTATTGTCAATCAATTATTGTATAAATTAAATAAGGCTGAGAAACACATAAGAGAAAAAATAACCAAAAGTAAACTTAACTATAAACGAATATTTAACTTAAAAACTTAATACCACTAAATTAAATCTAATAAAGGCCCCCGTGGCATGGTGCCCAAAAGGCTGGCAGCATTCCTCGTTGAATGGCGATGGCGATTCGTTGAGAGAGATAGCTGCCAGCCCTTTGGTCTCCAGTAGTGTTGACCAGGCACTTTTGTACTGCCGAAAACCGAGGACCTGGTTCGATTCCCAGTGCTGGTCTTATTTTTCTGGTTTTTCTGTGCATCTATATTTCAGTTCGTATTTTCAATTTAGGTTTTACGGGATGACCGTAAAAGTAGATAGATAGATAGATATAATCTTTATTCTTCAAAACAAAGACATGGCTTAGTAGCTAAAAAAGTAATAACACTAACATTAAATAAAAACATAAATTAAATAACAATTAAACAGATCAGACACATAAATGAGAAGCCATGTGATGCACTGAAGAACAGGCGCTGTAAGTAAAAATTTGGAATCGATATAATAAAAAATACAAAAAGATTCCAAAAAACCAATCTTACTTTTGTACTTCTTTAATTAATTTGTGTGCGCCGGCACCCCAAGGGCCCAGGATCTGGAATCTGTGTATTAAATCTAATGAGTTACATTTTCATATCCGTTAATATGGAACTATATTATTTATTGCCAAACTTCAAAATGGCTAATATAGATGGGTACTGAAACTAATTAGAAAGAAGAAAGAAGAAAGAAAATACATTTATTCGGAACAGTGACAGAAATAATTACATAAAAGAAAGAGAGAAAAAAAATTAAACAGCACGGTAAAAAAAAATGCACTAACACCTGTAAAAAGTTCTACCTCGGTACATCAATCAGTTAGTCCGGCTGTACATGAGACCGAGGAGAATTGTGACAGAGGTGAGTTGTGACATCGACGATTTTTGGGGACCTATACATACATATAACTCCTCGCAAGCTCGCAACAGCGCGCGTTTGCTAGCTCGAGACTTGAACTAATAAAACGCGCGCTATGTGTGCTTACTAGCAGTCAATAAGTTCTAAAAAATCGACGTTGTCACTACTCTCCCCGTCATAGCTCTCCTCTTAGCTCCTCTTATTTCAGCGATGTTGTGGTTGCTAGAATTCGCCATGAACTCCAGTATCATAACATTGTCCACTAGTGGCAAATTCCGGGAATCGGCTTTTTCGAAATTAGCCGTCCTTTTGGCCATTTTCTGTTCCGTTAGAGGATAATATGCTGGTTTTATTTACTCTTTGTGTTTAAATAACAAACAAACTACAATTACTACAAAACGAAACGATACGTCAACGTCACGATTGTGTTTGACTTAGACTAGACAGACGTCAGTCTTTTTTTTTTTAATAAGGCATAGGAATCATTATCCATTGTTCATTTGATGACGTAGAGAAAGGTCATTTGAAGATCAAAACATTTTAACGAATATCTTAATAATGTAAGATTTTTTTTAAATCTGATACACAGAACTGTACCGAAAGCTTGTTTCTCGAAATGGTTTTGAGATTTCCATACATATTAAAAAAGTAGCATGGCTAATTATTTATTGCGTAGCAGATTTGAAGCCCGTGTTGACAGCCTATTTAACCACCGGGGCAAAAAGGGGTGTAGGGAAGGGGGGGTGAAATCGGATAGCGGGTAAAAGCAGATAGCTTGCTATTTCACATTTCTGCTATCGCTGACTCGCTTAGATACGTTAGACAACACGGGCAGAGGCCGCTTAGTGTGCGTGCAAATGTCAGTCGGCGAAGTACGTCGTGTTGCGTTGCCGTTGAGAAAAAAAGTAAACAAAAGGTTATTGATGTAATATTCTACTTATTTCATCTCGTATCAAATCACTATCAGTTTAATAATATGCATGATAATGATTAAGTCGAAATAGTGACTATTTGAGTAATAATTTATAATTTTATTTTTTAATTCGCCCGTGAAACTATTGCGTTATTTTTTCCATTTGCAAAATCAAGGCCATTGGATAGAAGCAGACGGGGTGAAATCAGGTATCCGGTTTCCCCCTGTCATTTATTATATTACCAATTTAAAAATTCCTTATATTTTCCTTGTAATAGATAAGTTTCAAAATGCCGCGAAATTACGTCAAGCATAGAAATGGTATGCGAGCAACAGGGATTATCATCTTTTACTGGTCAAACGCAGGATTCTGATCGATTAAACGACTCTAGCTAGGCACAAAACACCATCACCTCAGCCGTTTTGTTCTAAACATCAAGATGAATTTGTTGTCACACCAAAAGATATAATGTCCATTCCTCACACTGGAGAAAAATAGGAAGCCATCATCTTGCCGGGTTAAAACTGATATATTAACTGCGAGTCTTCTTACAAAACTAATTATACAGATTAAAACTAACCAACAAACACCTTCACTCAAGGGAAACGGAAGAGGGAAAAAATCAAAAGCTTTTAAAATACACACAATCAGAAACATAAAGAGAATGTAAATGAGGATGATACTGAATGTCTTATTTGTGATGAAACATATATTCGTACAAAAATACGGATGCCTGGATTCAATGTACGGTTTGTCTGAAATGTGCCCACGAAGGTTGCACTAGGTGTAGGTTTTGTATATGTGTGTCTTCTGTGTAAGTGAATAAATGTCTTCTTTCTTCTTTCTTTCTTTCTTTTAGGTGTACTTCACAAGAATTATTGTTTTTCGTATGTGTTGACTGTAAATAATTGGCATCTGTTTTCACCCCACCATTAAAATTATGGTATCTGGTTATACCCTTACACAAGGGGTGATATCGGATTTACTAAATTTAAGCAAATGTTGATTGATCTCTTAAGTAATACCTTGATCGCGATAAGTTCGTGCCAAATGATAGTCAATTACTAGTTGACTTTGATATTAGATATTATTGAAATATATCTTAGTGTTATAATTAATTATGCTTCTTTTCTTAACTATCCGGTGTTACCCCTCCTCCCTAATAAATTGACGCCAATGTATGTCTGTCTGTGGCATCATAGTTCTTAAAAGCATGGACCGATTTTGATACGGTTCATTTCAATGTTCAATTCTGAGTGCACTCGCCGAACGGGTGTATGTCTTCGTTCGGTGTTTCTAGTATCTTTTGTTTTACTTATTTCATTTTAACATTGTTACTAACTTAGCTTATTGAGAATTCTGTTTACTAACATTATGGACCTTAGTACAAAAAAAAAACATTTTTTTATCCCAGCAGTGGGACACAAAAATAGGCTAATAAAAAAAAAGTATGCAAATCAGTCCGTCTGTTTTAGAGCTACGATGCCAGAGACAGACAGACGAGACTTGGCCGCAAAGTTCAAACCCCTTTTTTTGCGCTAGGGGTAAAAAACATTAGAACGCATTAAAACTAAACAAATGATTCCGTAAATCAAACCCAAAGTAAATCTAATTAACGAACGTCGAGTTAGGTGTTAATGGAAGAACAAACAAATTAGGGCGATGCTTTACTGTAATTGGTGACAAATTATAGCGAAGTGTCAAACGTAGTAGGCCTTGGAGCTTTCGGGAAGAAAGCGTAATGAGGGTATGTATAAGAACGCTGTTTTAGGGTTCCGTACTCTAAAGGCTCAGTTTCATTGGTCGATAGGGCCCTAAAATGCGGGGTACGGGAGATTCCACAACGCATGCCATAACGGCCGGCATTCGGGAGCCGTTTTTATTGGTCGATAGCCTCATGCGGGGTACGGGACATTTCCATAACGCAAACCCATATATAGGGCCCGCATTCGGGGAGCCGTTTTTTTGGTCGATAGCGCCTTAATGCGGGGGTACGGGAGATTCCATAACGCATGCCATAGGGCCCGCATTCTGGGAGCCCTTTTTATTAATCGATAGCGCCCTAATGCGGGGTACGGGAAATTTCCATAACGCATGCCATGGGAACATTGTCATTTCAAAGTTCAATATAAGTATGTTCATCCATAGTACAAGCTTTGCTTAGTTTGGGACTAGGTCAATTGGTGTCAAGTGTCCATGACGAATATCTCAAAACCGCTTAACCGATTTTGAGTCAACCTATTTTGAATTGAATTCGTTTGCATGTAAAAAAAATCGCATTGAAATTTGTCGCCTTGTTTAAGAGCTACGACACCGCGAAAAATATTGGCGTCAGACTTATATAATACTCTTCTTTTTCCGTCGAGGGTTTTAAACCTACCACTCAGTGCGAAAGGCAAATTATTATTGTAGTATATTTAAAAACTAATTCAACATCTATAATGTTCGTTCATTATTTACCAACTACATTAACCAGCTGTCAAACACCAACAACTTGGAAACTGCCATAAAAGAGAACACAATGCCCTGATTGTTGCATTTCTGGACTTATCCAGTTAGCCATTGTCTCAGGAAAAAGAAAATGGCAGTTGCTATCTCTAGCTAACAAAAGGACAAGATGGTTCTTTAAGTTGGTAAATTGTGGAAGATTATAAGAAGGGGACAAAAGAGGCAGATGTTTTGTAACACGACATACGACTGTTGTGTTACGCTCGCAAAAGGAATTGTATACAGACAACGCTGCAAAGACTTTGTTTTGTGGACTGAGATGATGATGATGTGTCGTATTGTATTGTATCGTATCGTATCGTTTCGTATTTTAAAACTAAATATTTGAAGTTAGGTTAGACAGGGTTAGGGGTTGTGGTGGTGGTATTCCGTTGTAAAGGTTGCCTGGAAAAGATCGCTCTCAAGCGTTAAGGCCGCCTATTGTTTACCTCAAAAAAATAGTTGTGTATATACATCTGTGTTTTCTGTACTGGTTACTGTGTTGGTGTGCAATAAAGAGTTATTGTATTGTATTGTGGTGGGAGCAGAGGGACCCTGTCGTGGCCAGCCTGAGGTAGCGAGGGCGCTAGCAGGACGAGCCGTCATTGCCGCACACGCCGCACTCATCCAAGCGACGCATTGTATTGTATAGTATCGTATCTTATTGTATCCACTTGACAGTCCGGAGTGCGCGACCAATATGGCCCAACCGTCCGGGTTTTTTTATTAACGGACGCAACGAGCCACGCATCCACAATTTTCTAACTACAAGCTTTTGAATAAAGAAAAAATACTGTGACGTAAGACGGTGGATGCAAGTGGCGAGTTGTCATTCATTGTGGCGGTCTAAGGGGGAGGCCTTTGTCCAGCAGTGGACGTCTTCCGGCTGATGATGATGATGATGACTGTGACGTTAATTAATGTTTACTCATTCAAGTACTATTTATATAATAATAGCTTATAATATAAGATTTATGCACAAAAAAAAGGTTAAACTGTACGACATTAAAGTATCCACGGACGGGTTGAAGCATTTTGGTTTTGGATACCATGATATCGTCGGACATCGGTATCCTATTGTAAGTACTGACCTCCGCCGCAGGTAGCGGAGCAGAGCGACCCTGGCGTGGCCAGCCAGTGGTAGCGAGGGCGGGAACAGGACGAGCCGTCGCCGCCGCACACGCCGCACTCGTCCACGCGGCGCATTGAGCCCACGCGCAGGTCGCAGCCGACGCGCTGAGGACAATGAACATTGTGATCAAAATATTGTTTCGGTGCTGGTAAATAAAATTGAAGATGGTGTCTGAGCCCAATGTTATTGGAGATTATTTAACGAGGGTAATTTTTTACATCATAGTCATCCATACTAATTAATATCTTTCTTTGAAAGCTTGTAATATTTTCTTTCACATTTGGTAAGGAGTACTACTTGTTTGTCTAAGGCGCGATTTAGGCACGTACAATAGATTTCGCTGCCTAGACGCGCGATTATTGTAACATATAACGTCACAATTTCGAGAAAAGTAGTGTTTATTTAAAAATACAAAAACAGATACTTCATAAATGTACAATAAATAATAAATCTACATAAATAAAAAATAATCGTAAAATGTGTTGCTAAGCGCAAAACTCGGGAATGGCTGGACCGATTTCGCTAATTCTTTTTTTGTTGTGTTTGTTATTGTCAGGAGAAGGTTTTTATGAAAGAAGATTTAGAAAAATTACAACGGGGGCGAAGCCGCGGGCAACAGCTAGTAAATAATAATTATCACGGGACAATTCACACCAAATGACCGAGTCCCAAAGTAAGCTTAGCAAAGCTTGTGTTATGGGTAGGTACTAAGCAACGGATTAATATAATATACTAGCTGTTGCCCGCGGCTTCGCCCCCGTAATTTTATCCCATAAAAACCTTCTACTGACAATAACAAACACAACAAAAAAAGAATTAGCGAAATCGGTCCAGCCATTCCCGAGTTTTGCGCTTAGCAACAAATTTGACGATTCATTTTTATATATATATATATATATATATATATATAGATAGATACATACTTAAATACATAATTATAATGATGACAATGACATATTATGATTACAATGGTGGCTCGGATAAAAGTTTGTGTTCTCTAAAGATTGGTGTACATGAGTCAAGGGGTTTTAATTAAAATATGTCTCTGATACATTTTTATTGCTTTATGAAAACAAAGCAAGCAATGTGTTTTTACCCGACTGCCCGAAGGAGGGTTATTCCTGAACCAATAGAAAAGCTTTATTTACCTACCTCGCACAGCACAGCTCTAGTGGAAACACCTGAGCGGATCGAGGATAGGTAAATGAAGCTTTTCTATTGGTTCATGAAAAACATTCCTCGCAACAACACATAATCGTGAGTGTATAACAGTTCAGTTTTTATTGTTCACAGAAAAATTATCTCACAAATAAGCCATTGTAAAAAGATGAACAGCTTCTAAGATAGTCCTCGTCTCATTCAAACAGCTGGCCTTAAATCACTGCCGAACCGACGTGACTACCTGCGTGACAGCTGCTTGGAGCTGCGGTGCAGAAGGATCACTCAATACTGGAGAAAACGAGGTCTCCAAAGTCGAAAGTCGAAGTCAAAGTATACTGTGTGTAAATAAAGCTTTGGTTAGTTAAAAATATAATGCTATCTGGTTGCCCACGAATCCGTCCGCGTCGAATTCATTTATCGTATTTCGCAGAAACTATTCAATTTCCCGGGATAAAATCTATTCTACTTTCCCGGAACTCAAACTATCTGTATACCGAATTTAATTTAAATCAATTCAGCAGTTTTGACGTGATGAGTTAACAAACAAACAGACTTACACGCTTTCGCATTTAAATAATATGTGGGAGGTAATACATATCTTAATTTAAATTGGGCTTTAACAAGCACGAACGTTAAAAAGTCTACAACATGTTTGGAAAAAATCTATGTTGAGAAGAAACCTTCTGTCAATACTTATAATTTACGTGAACTTTCTATTTTTCACGCGTAAGTAATTGCTTCACGTATCCAAAATCAAATATTTAGCTGGCATATTTTATATAAATTTAGTCCTTATTTAGTTTAGACTTTTACAAGATGAACTAAATAATAAGCCTGACAAATTAAATACATTTTCAACTAAGTTATTTTTACATATTTCTTCTATTTTAGATCATGACGTCTGATTAAGTAAGGGATTTTTGTTAACAGAAATTTTCATGACGTCCTGAATTTAATAAGGGTTATAACGGTGCTTATAAATTGCTAACACATTATAGGTACTTGCTAGTAGCAATTCTGGCTCCCACCCAAATTATGTTCAAAGTCTTCAAGTGCCAGTTACATTCACTTCGGTCCATTAATTCCCAGTGCAGAGTCTGCTTTGTGCTGTGGCACCGCTGGATTGCTCATAGAATATTCATGTGTGTGCGACTCAGTGAGGCGAGGCGGTAATGTGTCCAAATATCCTTCTCCTATGTGTGGGTTTAGAATCCTTTACATACTGTCCTATTAATATTATAAATGCGTGTGTGCGTGCTGGTTACTCTTTTTAACCCCCGATGTAAAAAGAGGGGTGTTATAAGTTTGACTACAATGTCTAGACTAGAGTCTAGTCTTTTAAGACCTTGCACCTTACAGTCTTACATCGGGGGTTAGTATGCCTGCGGCATCGTAGCTCTGTAATGCATGGATTGATTTCGATGCGGATTTTATACGTGAAAGCAAGTTTCTCTGTGGGTTTTAGCTATAATATTTCAATAGTCAGGTCTACCGTTTTTGAACTTTGTAATTATGTACAATGACGGGGGGTTTTTAAACTTTCTAAATTGATTAGGTTAAATGATATTGAACCGGATAACTACGTCTTAAATCGAGTTTAGCTCGAAATGTTTTGGGCTAATCCGTAGGTCCTCCTTCTTAGGAGCAACGCGACTCGGCGGCTGCTGCAACAAGTGCAGTGTGTGTTGAGTGCGCGTGTTGCAGGCAGCCGCCGCCGAGTCGCTTTGCTCCTAAGAAGAAGGGCTACGGATTAGCCCGAAACATGTCGAGCTAAACTCTTAACACGTGAGTTATCCGGGTCAATATCATTTAATATGAGTGTCTCACGGTAGTTTCATGTTCAAAATTGATTTGGTTGACTTGGTTGTACATTAAAATGGTAAGACTGCTTTGATATGTTAATATTTATACTCGTAGCTGAATCTAGACAACAAGACATGGAATATTTTTATCCCATTGATCCTACGGGATCGAGATGTAAGAATTGTAAAATCCCAAAATTGTAACTGATATGTCTATAGATATTTAAATTACTACAACAGGACTATTTAGATGCTCGTAAATAATTCTGAACACAACCGTAATGCTATTGTCAACATTTTTGATTATCTTAGTAATTTCCAAGCTCATGATGTCATCATTTTCCAAGACATCTTTCTCTAAGAGTCTTTGAGCTAAGCCAGGGGTCACCAAATACGACCCAACCAAACACCAAATAGCGGACCGCGGTCCGGAGCCGGACCGTCAGCCTATTGTGCGGACCTCAAGTAAACAGTAACTAAGTTACAAGTCTTGTATTATTGAGTAGGTACGTAATTTAATAATTCACATTGATATGATGAAAAAGTCCTTGTTACTTTTTGTAAATAACACTTATTGCTTATTTAATAAACTGAAGTAGAAACTGACTGCGATGGTATTATTACTTCAAAAAAACAGGAACCCCGAACAAACTAATTGGTGATCCCTGAGCTAAGCCATATACAGACAAACGGACGGACGACGTGGAGACATGACGATACTATAAAGGTTCTATTTTTGTCATTTAGATTACGGAACCCTGAATAACCAAGCTCCTGTCTTCAAAAGCCATTCATAATACAGGTAAGCAAAGCACCACTTTCCTTGCATACAGTCCCCTCAAATAACATTAAATCTGAACCGAAAAAACCTTTTAACCAGCAAATAAACATTCGCTGTCAATTATCTTCAACTTTAAATCCTCTTAGCCAGTCAGGATCGATTGCGCGGTCTCCCTCTACCCCGGGGCTTATCCCGTACGCTGAAAAGAGACTGATGGAGCCTACTTTATTATGATAATCGGGGAATTCGCCACATTTGTGTGGGGAGGCTCGATTCCCGGCTACTGAATAAGTGATGAGTGCTGTCACTGCTACATATCAGGGTAATTTATAACTGAAGAGGGAGAACTGATTTTTTGATGCCGCCGTTGAAGTGTTGAACGGTATTTTTGTTGCGGTAGGTTTAAGATAGTGTTTTTGTAAATGATTTTGCATTTACAAGCTTTTATTTAACTAAGATTGATTTTTGAGTCTTTTTGTATTTAAAGAAAAAACACAAAAATAACAAAAAGTCTCCAAAAATCAACTTTAATTTGATTGCTTAATAACGACATCTCTTGTCGCGCTGGCGCAACATTCCCAGCGCTGGTCTATTTTTCTGTACATCTATGTTTCAGTTTGTACCTATTTTCTCTTATATACACTAATGTTAAGTGTTTGTCTGTAATCTTTTCAATAAACCTCTAATTGGACATTAATATGCTAGCCTGTTGTTGTTCCTTCTCGTTGGTGGATCTCCTATGCTGCGCTTCGTCCGAGAACTATTTGGTAACTTATGATAATGTATTTCATTTATTATTATAATCATCATCATCTCAGCCGAAAGACGTCTACAGCTGGACATAGGTCTCCCCCAAGACTCTCCACTCAGACCGGTCTTGTGCTTTCCGTATCCACCGCGATCCCGCGATCTTAACCAGGTCGTCGCTCCATCTACCGACAGCTCGTCTCCCGGTCCGTGGACGCCAGTCGAGAACCTTCTGACCCTACGCCACGCTACGGCCATCAGTCCTGCGAGTAATGTGCTCCGCCCACTGCCACTTCAGTTTCGCAACTCTTCGGACTATGTCGGTAACCTTAATTCTACTGCGTATATCATCATTTCTGATTCTATCTCGCAGATAAACCTCAGCATAGACCTCACCATAGCTCTTTGAATGACTTTGAGCTTCCTCATGAGGCCCATCGTTAGCGCCCACGTTTCAGATCCGTATGTCATCACTGTATGTTTCATTTATTACCTATGTTGATAAGTTAATATTTCTACGTCTTTCCGTGAGTCACAGACGGTTTTGGCAGAAAATCAGCATTGCAGGCGCCTAAAGAATTAAGCTCAGCATTATGCTGAGTCAACGGCCGTTTTGCTTTTGCGGGAACACACTTCTAGAATTCTGTATAGGCTATTTTCATGTTTGTAATGAAAAATGAAAATGAAAATATTTTATTGCATTCTTTAGTGTTTACAATTATAGTATCAAGGTTGGGACTTCCTTTTAAGTATAGAAATACTTGTGCCAAGAGGACCCGCTCCTCTATAAATCTTTGTTTTATTTGTGTAATTTTGTATATTTTATGGCATTCGTGCGTCTTTTCTGAAAGTGAATTGTTTTCTTTACCTACTTACTTCTTTACTCGTATTTTACATTCATCACAATGCTCATCCTTTTCTAATGAATGGCATTTCAAACAACCGTACTGCTTTCTTACTCCCACAGACCGATCAAAAAAGGTCGCAAAGGTGTCGGCCATAACTTTCTGTTGAACAGCGCCATCTAACTTTCACAATCGAATTAGTATTCCAGTGACAGCCAGGGCCGGATTATGCAAACCGTAACCCGAAGTCGCCACTTAAATAATATATGAAATTATGCAAAATACTCAAAGAAATTGGGGTGTATGGTCGTTGTGGAGTTATATCACTTTTTTAGACGCCGGGGACCGGGCTCCGGTCGTTTTGGGATGACCTTTTGGTAATCGGCTGTTTTAGTAGAGTTACCTTGGCAAGAATTTATAATGAAGTGGAGTATACAGAGAGTAATATCTCTAATAGAGATATAATTCCCTCCTTATTGCCTCGGCACAATGTTCCTTTTTTACTCGACTACGGCAAAGCCAAAAGGAAGAGTTATGATTTTTACAGTCTATGTCGTTTGTATTTATGTATGTTCCACCGTAGCATCTAGACTATTCATCCGATTAAAAAAACCGGCCAAGAGCGTATCGGACACGCCCGAAATAGGGTTCCGTAGCCATTACGAAAAAAATAAGTTATATTTTTCTAAGGATTTCGTACTTTGTACGGAATATTCCAAGTTTAGGTATATTTTATACCTTAAGCTGCTATTTACTCTTAGACTACTAATAATTCTCAAAAAAACTTAACCATTATAGTTTTCCTTATAAGTTTGATATATTTACTTACTACCATCCTGAATTTTTCCAAATTTTTTCACCCACCGGTTTATATTTTAGAGGGTGGGACGCTCGATTTTAATGAAAATTTTCACTTTGAAGTTGAATATTTTGCAAAAAAATCACTGAATCGAAAAATCGTCTTACCAACCTCCTAATTGTTTAAAAAGACCTATCCAACAATACCCCACACTACAAGGTTGGATGAAAAAAAAACACCCTCCTTTACGTCTATGGGAGGAACTCCAAAAAAAAATTTTTTTTATTGTACCATTTTGTCGGCATAGTTTATATTTATATTCGTGCAAAATTACAGATTTCTAGCATTGATAGTCCCTGAGCAAAGCCGCGGACGGACAGACAGACAGACAGACATGGGGAAACTATATAAGGGTTCCGTTTTTGCCATTTTGGCTACGGAACCCTAAAAAGGGCGTCAATACATTCGTTATTTAAATTATTTTTACTGATTCATTTTTAACATTGCGTAAGGTTCTGGTTTTAATTTGTAAGTTACTTTTCCGGTGTGCTGAATTTTTGCAAAACAAAACAATCTTTCTTTCTTTCTAATAACTTTTTATAAATTTAAATTTATACTTAGGTAAGACACAGGTACAATTTAAAAATAATTCCCAATTTGAACGATTGGAATAATTTATTGAAGTGTTACATTATTGTGGCAAGGGGTTTCGTCTCGATGTTTTAGAACGCATGGAGATAATTAGATACAACAGTATGGGGTCTATTATTAAAGAGCAGGTAAATTTAGTTTCATCTCCCTTGCTACGGCTTGGATCTAATTTCAGCAATGGTAGTTAATAAAACATGCCTTGACAGTAAATAAATAAAAATCAAGGTAGTTTTGAAGGACGGTTAAAAATTTTATTAATAATTTGTGGGTAGTTTTGTTTCATAAAACGTATGTGGGTACTTGGGGAGTTACAGTGACAAGTTAAAACGGTGGTTGTGGTTCGTTAGTCTAACAACTGGTAGCATGGTGTACGGTTGTGTCACTCTGAAGATGAGCTCTGGTTGAGTTCGAAACGCGTCAGTGTAGTGTGGTGGTGGTGATAGATGGGTTTGTGTGATTTGTGTGTGTTCTTACAGTGTGGAGGTGGAGGAACTGCATGAACACGCCTATTTTGCAAAAGCTTAGCTATCATAAGGTCGCGGGTGAGCAAGGAAATTATTTTAGTTCATTGAACGATTGGGGCTTACTCGTAATAGACAGTTAACTTTAAAACCATACTGGAAACAAAATACAATTTCATTTGGATAAAACCGCGCAAAGGTTAACTCCAATACAAAACGTACAAAAGCTCTCTAGCAAAGTAAATAAGTAGAATATTGTTTTTCAACGAAATCGTTTTTCAATATAGTTCTTTATTAAGTTACAATTGCATCACGGAATTAAATTCGAACATTCAACAAATAAATTGAGTTAGTTATTCATTAACCGTTTTTGGCATCCGATGATTCGATTTTCTTTCAACTGAAATCACGTATTTTGTGTCAAAAATCTCACTAATTATTATAAAGGCGAAAGTTTGTAAGTATGTTTGTTTGTTACTTCATCACGTCCAAACCACTGAGCCAATTCAGATGAAACTCGGTACACAGATAGTTTAGGTCCCGTAGAAGTGTAACATTATTACCCAGGCCTTATCAGAAATGAATAAAAGCACTGAAGTAAGTAACGCACGTAATTAAAGCTACCTAACACCTCAATAATTGGCCAAAATTTATGTGATCGTCTAGTTTTAAGTAGGACCCTCTGATACGTTGTGTAAATTTTACTTATGTCGCAAAATAAGAAAATGCTTAGTTTAAAATAGTTAAGGTTATAAGATAAATTATGTTATGTAATTTCGTTAGAGTAACAAAGTCAAGTAGGTGATATGAATAATCAGTCGCCGCCTCTGTCTACTTCCTCGCCGAATAACGTCGCACCTAGGAAAAATACCCGAGCACAAGGGGACCCTTTAGAATAAGACCTTTAGGTCGTATGGGGGAATCCTAATCGATTTGAAAATCTAGGCCTCCCAGCACACCTCAATAGCCTAGTCCCACACATAGATCGTTAGAAGGCCCCTGCCCCGATCATGTGCCCAACAAAGCCTTAGGAACAATCCTAACCCCTAAAAATAAATTACCTTCTTCCAAACCATCACACTAAGTACATTTCAAAAATTAGATTCATTCGTCGCCTTTAACGTGAAGGGGGGGGGTATACTATCTCTTGTCGGCCGCCCACCTCGGTTTCGTCAGCTCCTTGGAGGCCGTCACCGAGGCTCGTCCGGACAAGAGCTTTACACGTCACCGTCTCTGAATCGAGCCGTAGACGACGTGTATATTGACCCAAGTGTATATAATGATTCAAAATTATGATAATATAAGTAAATAAATAAAACATAAAAAAACACGCATCCAATTATTCTTATTCAATAAACTTAATTCATTAAACGCGGCTCTGCTTTTGACTTTATGTCAAACACGTCGAAAAACGAAAACAACCAAACGAATAACCAAATAAAACTATGCCTAGAACCTTAGGAAACCTGTACTGAAGGAATTGTGAAATATCCAACCGTCCGCTTCTACTAACTATAATTTATATCTTAATCATTCAGAAAATACTACAAAATAAATTGATCACCTTTCCTATAAATATAGCTACAAATCTAGAACTACTATTCAATCGCTCGCCCCTACTATTTGTATAACAAAAGTACCTTAATCAATTAAGTAAATTAAATATTGCGTTATAATTAATTAAGTTTTGGTTACAAGTAAGTAATTGGTTAATTTTAGATTCAATAGTTTCAATAAAGTACCTAGAAGAAGAAATAATAATAAAAAAAAATAGTCAACTCAGATTTCAGTTTATAACACTAATAAGTAATAATTGTCTCAATAATTATATCTAAAACTTAGCTGCCGATAATATTATCGTCCTGATTAACGTCGCATCTCAGCTACTGCAAGATCGAGATATCTCGGCCTGCCTCACGAACAAAGAGTCTAGTCCACAAGCCACACTTAACACTACACTAAACTATACACAGTTTGATAACAAGTCCACGTATTCATACGATCGAAATCGGGATTCGCTCTCGTATATTTTATAGTTTTATTTTATTTAACGAATAAACAGATACACTAACTTTTATACTATGAATTAATTTTAGCACATATATAAGTAAGAACACCGTAGCGTCTCGCGTCCCGAAATTAACTAACTTTCAAACTTCCTTCCAAAACAAAGCTCTCCTTGGCCTATCCCTACTATCAAACTTATAATAAAAAAACAATGCATTCGAATTCCGAGAATGTTCTACAAACTCCCATAAATCTATATCTTTATTAGTCTACTTGAGCAAAAATTAACACGGCCGGTCTCACGCACTCGAACGCATAAATCGTTGACACTTAAAAACTAAATTCTTGGACCTCTTAGAACACTTGTAGACGATGCAATAAATTTGCATTTATGGTGTTTTTTTATACCAAATGCAAGTAAATATGTTATTATATATAGATTCCTAATAAATAAATACATAATATTGTTACCAAGCTTGTATAAGCGTTGGTTACAGAACGCCCCTAAGATGACAAAATATTTTGCATTTGAAGAATGTAAAATATTGAGGAATCTTGAATAGGATTACGTAAAATACTTAATGCCACTATTATCTCCTGATATAACATACTAATGTTGTATACCTGTAAGGTTAATCAATAAGCCTACATCTCAACTATTGCTACTTAATGTTAACAATGCTTGATTTATTTATTTTTATGTATATATTTCGTGGTGACACGATAACATCTATCTAGACACAATCCCCGCATACATAAACATTAACTTGAATATTTTTAATCCTTAATTCTTTAAAAAAAAGCCAAGGACATACATACATACTTGAATCCTTCAAACAATGACATACAGACATACCAAGATCATTCAAACTAATGACATACAAACATACTTTGATTTCTCAGAAACTTACGATAACTCACAAATTTATCTAATAGAGCTTCAACCTACGCTTTTACCATGACAAACAAATTTTGTATTAACTTAAATCTATGCATTTTTAATTTAGTGAAATTAACCAAATTTTAAAACAAACATTAACATACACACTCAATAATAATAAAAAAAAAATCACAACACACGAACACCCTTTATCCTTATTATAAAACTGTGAAATAATACCTTAATTATGTACCTTTAATAATGAAATAGATTATGCTATATTACTGTTTTTCATTTTTTCGAGGGCCACGTTTCCTAGCTCTTTTTCGTTTCTTGCGAGTACATATTATCTCGTTTTGAATTTCATTAATTGCTATCAGCTTAGGTTCATCTGTACAGTGGTCATTAGAGATCTTATCGTTTATTTGTAGAAATTCTAAAATTACAGCTATATCATATCTAACACACTCCTTTTTTAATAACCATAATCGTTGTATAATGCTTGGAAATTCCATCATTATATTAGAAATTATATCTCTTTCACATTTAAAAAACAATTCCGCTAATTTGGCTTCACTGAATTTATCACAAAAATATTGAGTCATTGTTCTACCGTTTCCGTGCGATGACCACGTTTCAGTTAAAAATTTCTTATTAATTTTACGTTGCTGTAATGCTCCCCAATAAAATCTAGTAAAATCAGCCCTAAAATCATTGTCATCTTTCCACTTCCCTAAAAACAATCTAGACCAGATTTTGGCAGACCCAGAAAGACAATCAATTGAAATTTGGAGATTATTTTGTGATGCGTTGATTTTTCGTTTATAATTATCAAGTTCCTCTAAAAATATCATGGGGTGAATGTTACTTCCATCAAACGAGGGTTTTTCTACAACAGTCATCATAGTGACTGTGTTATTAATGTCATGTTCGAATTGGGGACTACGTGAACCTATTGTGTGACCTCTCAGACTTCTTAACTCGTTTTCTAACTCCTCGAATCTACGTAAATTAGGTTCTAAAGATGTCGTTACAATGTCTTTAATTAATGAAATCATATTAGCAGTGTCACTCGTCGGTTCAACGTGTCGATTGCTTCGCAATGAGTAATTATTTCTAATATTGTTATTCATTTTCCCCTTTTTTTCACAAAATTATACTTCTAATGTTTGAGTTTACTTTATTCAAAAGAAAGTTTAAAGGCGATTTTAATACCACAAAAATATCATAAGTATAACACACGAAGACACGCCCCGTCTTCTGTTGATTCTTAAGACAAAAATCGCTGTAATCGTATAATTATTAAATGTAAGCTAATAATACCGGTGCGTAAACATAAAATGTACACGGGAATAGAACCCACAAATAAGATTGTACATGTCTTTGCATATAGTAAATACGCACGTGCGTAGTACAGCTACAATAAATAACATACGAGAATCGAACCCGTAGTTTTGATTTTATTTAACTAGTAAACAAACACTTGTAGACGATGCAATAAATTTGCATTTATGGTGTTTTTTTATACCAAATGCAAGTAAATGTTATTATATATAGATTCCTAATAAATAAATACATAATATTGTTACCAAGCTTGTATAAGCGTTGGTTACAGAAGGACATAGGATAGTTTTTATCCAGAAAAATTGTATAGTTCCTGCGGGATAGCGATAAACGAATTCTGCGCGGATGTAGTCGTGGGTAATGGCTAGTAAATCATAAATTAATTATCATATTATAAATAAAAATAAAATAAAAATAAATAAATATCACGGGACAATTCACACCAATTGACTTAGTCCCAAAGTAAGCTTAGCAAAGCTTGTGTTATGGGTACTAAGCAACGGATAAATATAATAATAGAGAGATACATACTTAAATACATATTAAACACCCAAGACCCGAGAACAAACATTCGTATTTTTCATACAAATATCTGCCCCGACGCGGGAATCGAACCCGGGACCTCAAGCTTCGTAGTCAGGTTCTCTAACCACTAGGCCATCTGGTCGTCAAAATACAATATATTGAAAGAAAGAAAGAAAGAAAATACATTTATTTAACGCCATAAAACAAATATAGGAAAAAACATAGAACAAATAAAGACATACATGACGCTAAATAGGCAAATAGGTATTGAATATGAGCATTGATTATCTTTTTTTGCTCTACGTGCTTAGGTATAATTTATGGTTTTTATGTATAGAACTCAAAGTAACTTAAACTTCAACCAAAGGTTGGGACTTGGAAATTTTCAAGCTATTTGTATGTTTATACATAAAAACCAAAATCGGCCGAGAGCGTGTCGGACACGCCCAAAATAGGGTTCCGTAGCCGTTACGAAAAATTAATTCATATTTTTCTAAGGATTTCGTATTTTATACGGAATCTTCCAAGTTTAGGTATATTTTATACCTTAGGATGCTATTAAAGAGTAATACTACTAATAATTCTCAAGCAAACTTAGCCATTATAGTTTTCCTTGAAAGTTTGGTATACTTACTACCATCCTGAATTTTTTCAAATTTTTCCACCCACCGTTTAGATTTTAGACGGGGGGGGGACGCTCGATTTTAATAAAAATTTGCACTTTAAAGTTTAATATTTCGCAAACAAATCACTTAATCAAAAAATCGTCTTACCAACCCCTAATGGTTTTAAAAGACCTATCCAACGATACCCCACACTATAGGGTTAGATGAAAAAAAAATCACCCCCACTTTACGTCTATGGGAGGTACGCTAAAAAAATTTTTTTTTAATTTTGACTGTACCATTTTTTCGGCATAGTTTACATATATATATCCGTGCAAAATTACAGCTTTCTAGCATTGATAGTCCTTGAGCAAAGCCGCGGACGGACGGACAGACAGACAGACAGACATGGCGAAACTATAAGGGTTCCGTTTTTGCCATTTTGGCTCCGGAATCCCAAAAATGATGGGGTTCATTTAAAATCGTGACTAGCTTGAAAATTCCCAAGTCCCAACTGTCAAGTTGAAGTTTAAGTTACTTTGAGTTCTAGACTACTACTTCGTCAATTTTGGAATTACACTATCCACTTACTAATAGTAATTATAGTAGTTTTACGCCTTTCAGTAAACTTTATAATCACGTTGTTTACCTACTTGTAATTTTAAGATGTAATGTATTTTTGTTTGTATCCCTTGTCGAGTGTGTGTGTGTGGAGCTCCTTCACGCTAAAACGGATGGCCGGATTTGGATGAAATTTAGTACGTAGATAGCTGGACATCTGGAATAACATATAGACTTTTTATCCCGATATTCCCACGGGATAGGGTTAAAATCTCGAAATAACAACCCTTGGGCTTAAAGTCACGAAAATTGGCATAGTGGCTTTTAATATGAATGAAAATTTTATTTCAATTCAACTGCTGTGTTTAATGATTTACGCGTGCGAAGCCACGGGTAAACTCTAGTTGACTATAACTGTGACGTACTTTGCTAATACGTTGCCTTAGTTACAAATCAATTCTGAATGTCACTAAAAAACATTGGTTGTGTGAATAAGTAATTCTTTTCCTAAAATATATATTATAATTGGCTCTACAATCTTTGCTCCTTATTAATTCCATAACATCTGGCGACCGTGACTTAAAAAATAAAACCCGAATATGGATTTGAAACGGAAGCGTACCCAATGTAGGAGAGAATTCACCATCCTTGCCGACAAAATAGAAAAGGCCATTGAAGGCAAAGAAGATACTGCCGGCCAAATTTTTGAGTTATTGTCGGAAACTGCTTCAGAACTCTTTGAGGTAGAAGCGGCAGTAAGGGACCAGTGGTGCGCGGCTGAGGACTTCGACGAAGCTCTTTTTGAAGCAGACCAAGATAAGTCCATGTTATACAAATTACGTTGGCACAAGGTCAAGTCGATGTGCTCTAAAACCCTACCGCGCACAAATAGTGCATCTTCATTATTGTCAGCGGAATCGAGTCAGAAGCCCACAACGGGCAAGCAACGTCTGCCTACATTGCCAAAGTTGGAGCTCGTCAAGTTCGATGGCAACATAAAGTCCTGGCTGCAGTTCTGGGGACAATTTAAGAAGATAGACGAAGACGCCCACATTGACGCTTGCGACAAGTTTCAATATCTTCTCCAGTCCATGACCGTGAACAGCGCCGCGCGACAGCTCGTCGAAAGTTACCCACCTTCTGCGGGAAATTATAAAAAGGCAGTCGAAGCTTTAAAGGCTAGATTTGCACGAGATGACGTCCTCATCGAAACGTATGTCAGAGGATTGCTTGCATTGACGCAGAAAAAAAGAACTGCAAATAATTTAACAGCACTTTACGATAACCTCCAGACACATCTTCAAGCACTAGAAACACTCGGCGTGACAACTGACAAGTATGCCATCATGCTTTTTCCCATGATCGAGTCTGCTTTGCCGGAAGAAATTCTTCGTGCCTGGCATCGCACTCAACCGGAAACCAGAAATCTGTCCAAATTAATGCTGTTTTTGAGACAAGAAGTGGAGTCGGCGGAAAGAATACAACTAGCAAGGCGAGACTACAATGACGTATCCCTAGTTGAACCCATGCCACCCACCGCCTGCTTCGTAACGGAGTTAAAACAAGACAAGGATGGAAGGAAAAACGGTTCATCATGTGTGTGGTGTGACAAAGATACTCATTCTGCCGTAGAGTGTCATAAGGCGGCTAAGATGACGCTGAAAGAACGTCTAGAGTACATCAAAAGCAAGAAAGCGTGCTCAATTTGCTTAAAAAGCAATCATATTACAAAAAAATGTAAGAGTTTTCCCAAATGCCTGTTCTGTCAAAAAAGGCACTTTACAATCATGTGCACAGAATTAGCGGCGAAGAACACCAACGATACTCAGGAAAAACAGCAAGAGCATAGTAACTTGTCATGCCATACAAAGTCTGCATCATCAACAACGTTGCTACAAACTGTTGTCGTGAAGATTGTGCATGACAAGAAAGAGATGCCGATACGAGCTCTTATCGATAGTGGTGCCCAGCGATCGTACATAACAAAGGATTTAGTCAAAAAACTTGGACTGAAATCTACAAAAAAGGAGGTTCTAACACATAGTTTGTTCGGCGGGATCGAGACGAAAAAAGAGACGTGTCATGTGTATGACATTTCCGTCAAAAATCTCGACGAAAATTTTTATATGAATTTATGTGTTTTAGATAAAGATGTAATTTGTAGTTTTTTACCAAAGTTAAAATGTAACGTATTACTTGGGCAACTGCGTCAACGCGGCATCGTACTAAATGACTGTACGGACTCTCCTGACGACGTAAGTTTACTCATTGGTGCTGACTATTCTGGCTCACTTTTTACGACAGACTTTGTACAGCTTGAAAACAATTTGACGGCTATAAAGACGACTATGGGTTGGACTATACAAGGCCCCGTTACGGGAGTTCAAGGTTCCATGACAAACATGACCACTACACTTCATAGCCTAACAAATCTTGACATTTCAGATTTGTGGAGTCTGGAAGCTGTAGGCATTAGGGATCCTGCAGAACAAACACTTAAGTCGACTCGCGATATGGAGGTCATTAAGGCTTTCGAAGAAAATGTCCATATCAACACAGAAGGCAGGTATGAAGTCTGTTTGCCGTGGCGAGACGTCCCACGTCCACAAACGAACTACGACCTCGCTAAGAAAAGATTAGATTCTACTATGAGTCGCCTCAAACATTTAGGTAAGATCGATAATTACGATAAAGTATTCCGTGAATGGTTGCAGTTAAATATAATCGAAGTAGCACCAGATCAGTCTATCCAAGGCCATTACATGGCGCACCACCCGGTCATAAAGGAGTCTAGTTTGACTACTAAGTTACGTCCGGTTTTCGATGCGTCAGCCAAGGATCGGAACGGAATTTCTTTAAATTCGTGTTTAGAAAAAGGTGTCAATCTACTCGAAAAAATTCCTAATCTTTTGATAAATTTCAGGAGGAGCAAAATTGGTGTGACTGCTGACATAGCGAAGGCATTCCTTCAAATTTCGATTGTCCCGGAAGATCGTGATTATCTGCGGTTTCTATGGTGGTCCACTGATGATGAAGGAAACAGAGCGCTAGTTACTTATCGTCATAGACGAGTTGTATTTGGAGTAACGTCGAGCCCATTTCATCTAGTAGCTACAATCAACCATCACTTGGACAACTGCACAGATAATTTGAAAGAGACAGCGATAAAGTTGAAGAAATCGTTTTACGTGGATAACTGTGTCACAAGCCTTGAATCAGAGGAAGAGCTGGAAAAGTTCATTCGTGAATCGAAAGACGTAATGATGAATGGTATGTTTGATCTACGAGGTTGGATTTCAAGTCCTATAATGGTGGATAATAATGTTGAAAATACCTCAATACTGGGAATAACGTGGAATGTCAAAAAAGATAGCTTACATTGTAGCGTTGATTTCAAAAATATAAGCGAAAAGCTAACGAAACGAACGCTATTGTCAATTGCTCAAAGGGTTTTCGATCCAATAGGTGTTACCTGCCCGACTACAATTGTTCCAAAGATGATAATACAAAAGTCATGGTGTAGAAAACTTACCTGGGACGAAGAATTACCCGAAGAATTGGCTAAAGAATTTAAGAAATGGTTAGACCAAGCTTACCTTATAAATGATTGTATAATTCCCAGGCGTCTTACGCGTGCTCCCATAAAAGAGTGTGAAACCTCTTTGCACGTATTTTGTGATGCAAGTAAGGAAGCTTATTCAGCCTGCATTTACCTGCGAAGTAAACTTGGTGAGCAAGTTAACCTGAGTCTTGTTCTAGCCAAAGCAAGGGTAACGCCGGTGAAGCAAATTACTATCCCGAGACTAGAGTTGATTGCTGCGACGCTGGCTAGTAGACTGGCAGTTACTGCGATCGAATCACTAGCGATAGCGAACTGCTCCGTGTATTATTGGTCAGACTCTAGCGTCGTACTAACTTGGATTAAAGGCGACGGCCCGTGGAGCGTGTTTGTCAATAATCGGGTGAAGGAGATCAAAACCATGACTTCCACCACTGCCTGGAGACATGTACCTGGTCATTTAAATCCCGCAGACTTACCTTCCAGAGGTGTGAACCCTAAAGGTTTCCTCGAAAGTCGTTGGTGGGAAGGCCCGTCGTGGTTGTTGTTAGACGAAGATAGTTGGCCAACTACAGACTTCACTGTCAACTCCACAGCGGTCGAAGACGAACGGAAGAAAACTGGTACCGTTGCGATGCTTATACAAGAAGAATCTATTTTAGACAGGTTCACATATTTCTCAAGTTACATTAAAATTGTCAGAATGATATGCTGGATGTTGCGTTTAAAGAAAAAATCAGTTACCAGAGAATTGACATATGATGAGTTTGAATACGCAGAGAATGTACTCGTAAGGTTGATTCAACAAAAACACAAAGACTGTTTACTTAGCAATAAAAAATTACAAACCTTTATTGACGACAAAAATATATTACGTTTAAACACAAAACTGTCATTGGGAACTGAAAATTACAATTTTAAGTTTCCCATAGTGCTACCAGGCTCAGAGACGATTGTCAGGCGTCTTGTCGAATGGCGTCACATCGAGCTGAAACACGCTGGAACCCAAACGTTGCTCAATAGCCTACGTCAAACCTATTGGATTGTTGGGATTAGAAAATTAATTCGTAACGTCATACATCTATGCATAAGGTGTAAGAGATTTAAAACAAAACGTTGCGAAGCGCCCACTGGCGTATTACCTATAGAACGTATGGAGGCTAACACAGCGTTTCAATTCTCGGGTGTGGATTTGGCGGGCCCTTTAGTTCTTCGCTCTGGAACCAAGGCGTGGATAGTATTGTTTACGTGCGCCACGTACCGTGCAGTACATTTAGAAGTGGTAGAGACATTGTCTACAGGAGATTTTTTGATGGCGTTAAGACGTTTTATCGCACGGCGAGGCAGAATAGAACAGTTGTTTAGCGATAATGCTACTAACTTCCGAGGACTTGACAATGCGTTTGGAACCCTGGATTGGGATGAAATTCAACGATTCTCTTCTATTACCAGAATCAAATGGAATTTCTTGCCTCCGGCTGCGCCGTGGTGGGGAGGGTTCTATGAGAGAATTATTGGTTTTTTGAAACAAATCCTGCGCAGGGTCCTAGGGAAGGCCTCGCTCACACTAGTTGAGTTGCAGACTGTACTCTGTGATTGCGAGGCAGTAATAAACAGCAGGCCCCTCACATATGTAGGCAATCAAAAGGAGCTACAGCCGTTGACACCTGCAATGTTCACCCAGCCACTGCCGTCTCAACCTGTAGCAGATTTGGATGAAGTAGATGGAAACATTTTAAACATGAGACATCGATACTGTCAAAATCTACGACAAGATTTGCGAAAACGATTTAAAGATGAGTATATCAGCGCACTTATACAAAAACGCGACAAAATGAGTCAAGTCCCAATTCAAATAGGTGACATCGTTTTATTAGAGACAGAAAACAAGCGGGTGACGTGGCCACTGGCAGTCATCGAAGACCTGTTTCCTGGCGCCGATGGAGTCGCGCGAGTGGCGCAGGTACGGACCGCGGCTGGAAAGCGTATCAGGCCAGTACAACGACTTTTCCCTTTAGAAATACGAAACGAAGACTCTACTGTTGACACAACTCGAACGGTGACTGATACCAACGACTCGACTGACGTTCCTTACACTCGACCGAGACGAGAAATTAAGTTGCCACAGCACTTGTTCGACTTTGTACTAAATTGAATTTGACTTGGGTAGCCTCCCGGCTTTCCTCGCCCGGGAGTGTGACGTACTTTGCTAATACGTTGCCTTAGTTACAAATCAATTCTGAATGTCACTAAAAAACATTGGTTGTGTGAATAAGTAATTCTTTTCCTAAAATATATATAATTGGCTCTACAATCTTTGCTTCTTATTAATTCCATAACATATAACTTTTACCTTTTTCTCCACTACCATAAAAACACTTGTAGTAGTGGAACTAGTGTAACCGGCAGAAATGGAAGCACATTGCTAAGAGGGCTGTCCTCGATAAGGTCTGCGACCCACCGAACATCTCTCCGTGTACCTCGTCTGCGCAACCACGACCACTCTGACAAACTCCGACTAAGAAGAGAGTGGAACTAGTTAAAAAGATTGTAGCTCAATGATGGACCTTCGCGAAGTAGCATGGGAATAAAAATAACTTAGACTTGGTGAAATGAAACATTTCCCAATCTTTTCCCTTCGTTAAAAACCCAGTGCGGAAACAACACCAGATTCACTTTATTTTAATAGCTTCGCAAATTCTCTTCGGGCAGAAAGCAAAGTATTCAAAGCTCCGAAGACTTTTATGTCTAAAAAAGACATTTCAATATTTTTTAGCGTAAGAATGCGCTTAGTATCCACTGCAGGCCGGTCCTTTTCAAACAAGAGGGAAAAATGCGAATTGGAACCTTGTGACACAATACCGGATCCGACCTGACATCATCACGGAATGGGGACGCGCAATAATAAGGCTTGGAGGCGGCTCGAGCGATGAACGGTGGTGGGTTGGAAATGACAATCATACTAGTACAAAAGTCAAAGTCAAAGTCAAGATATCTTTATTCAATTAGGCTACAACTAGCACTAACGAATGTCAAAAGAACCGGCTCGGAAAAACCTCTGTTGAGAAGAATCCGGCAAGAAACTCAACGAGGTAAAGATTTGCAATTTTGAACATGAAACTACCGTGAGCCTCACTCATATTAAATATAATGACCCGGATAACTCACGTCTTAAATCGAGTTTAGCTCGACATGTTTCGGGCTAATCCGTAGCCCTTCGTCTTCGGAGCAACGCGACTCAGCGGCTGCTGCAACACGCGCACTGCGCGCCGCCGCTCTGCTCGCGCGACTACCCGACGAAACTGACACCGGCACACAACTACCCGCGTTTTCATCACCATTACAACTGTCAAATGTAGGGTAGCACACAACACTAACAACATCGCTCTGTAAAGGTACGTTCACACACACCGACGACGCAGCACGAGTATTTAACACCGTTTTCCAACTCGGAGATACCGTCCAACCACTATCCCGGTTGAAATTCGGCCGACGACTAATCTCGATGGCTTCACGCATTTTCCGCGGAATGAAAAATTTCTCTCTCGCAAGTACAGATACCTTACCAAATCTGATATAGTGCGTCGAATCCGAGTCCATTGAGTGCTCGGCCACAGCAGACCCCTTGTCGTCCTGTTTCCTCATACTGCGTATATGCCCCGAAACCCTTGTGGAATTATTAAATGATAGACTCAAAATAACAACAACTGGTCTAACAGCTGGTAGCATACGGTTGTGTTACTCTTAAGATGAGCTCTGGTTGAGTTCGAAACGCGTCAGTGTAGTGTGGTGATGGTGATAGATGGGTTTGTGTGATTTGTGTGTGTTCTTACAGTGTGGAGGTGGAGGAATTGCATGAACACGCATATTCTGCATAAGCTTAGCTATCATAAGGTCGCGGGTGAGCAAGGAAACTCTTTTAGCTCATTGATATGGACCTCCACAAAGACGCCTGATTCAATAAATTACCCTAACTTAAATCATTAAATTAGTTATGATCGCGATATAGCCTAAAACATTGCATTTTTGCATTTACCGCGTTCTCCTAACACTTGGACCTTCCTCAAACTCGGCAGTCGGCTTCGCCCTTTGTCTAGCATGTTTGCTCCCGTTTTTAAAATTAAAACTATGTGGTCCGGAACATAAGCCCGCCTGTTATTTGTTAGGGGAACCAAATAGAATACAACTTTTGCTCGGTTAAAAGGAAACTGTTTGATGCTCATAACCATAACTGATTTGTCCTCTGAAATGGCATGTATTTTTTACGATACAAATGATAAAGTTGTGAAAAGATAAAATAGAATTGAATTAAGTATGAAGGATATTTGCTAGACGTGGTGGCCTAGTGGTAAGACTTATCGCCTCTCAAGCAGAGGATCGTGGGTTCAAACCCCGGCTGGCACCTCTGAGTTTTTCGAAATTCATGTGCGAAATTTCATTTGAAATTTACCAGGAGCTTTACGGTGAAGGAAGACATCGTGAGGAAACCTGCACAATTTCTGCGAAGCAATTCAATGGTGTGTGTGAAGTTCCCAATCCGCTCTGGGCCCGCGTGGGAACTACGGCCCGAGCCCTCTCATTCTGAGAGGTCGTGCCCAATTTAGTATCACCTTTTTAACCACCGGTGCAACAAAAGGGGTGTTATAAGTTTGACGTTAATGTGTCTTCTCTATCTGTTGGTGTCGGAGCTCCCAAACGGATGGACTGATTTCGATGTGGCTTTTTAGCATTCCATACCCAAAGGGTAAAAAATAAACCAAGACTACGCTGTCCGTCCGTCGGTCACGAGACTGAACCTCATGAACCGTGATAGTTAGACAGTTGAATTTTTCATAGATTATGTATAACTATGGCCGCTATAACAAAAAATACTAAAAACAGAATAAAATGAATATTTAAGGGGGGCTCCCTTACAACAAACGTGATTTTTTGCCCCTTTTTTTGCTAATGTCTAAAATGAATGTTGTATAATGTAGATGGTATGGAACCCTTCGTGCGCGAGTCCGGCTTGCACTTGGCTGATTTTTTTTTATTCGACAGGATGGCAAACGAGCAAGTGGGTTTCCTGATGGTAAGAGATTACCACCGCCCATAGACATCTGCAACACCAGGGGGATTGCAGATCGATGCGTTGCCAACCTAGAGGCCTAAGATGGGATACCTCAAGAGCCAGTAATTTCACCGAGATTCCTTGCGGTTGTTTTTAGCTATGTTTAATGAGAATCGGTTCAGCCGTTTTTGAGATATTGAACTTTTAAATGACAATGTCGGGATTTTGAATTTCTCCAACTTGGTTCAGTTAAGTTATGTGGGACCCAGTAAAGTCGACATAGCTGGAATAAGTAATATTTTTCTACGGATTTCGTATTTTATACGGAATCTTCCAAGTTTAGGTATATTTTATGCCTTAGGCTGCTATTTACTCTAAACTACTAATAATTCTCAAGCAAACTAATCCATTATAGTTTTCCTTGTAAGTTTTTCCACCCACCGGTTTAGATTTTAGAGGGGGGGGGGGAGGGACGCTAGTTGCACTTTAAAGTTGAATATTTAGCAAACAAATCACTGAATCGAAAAATCGTCTTAGCAAACCCCTAATGGTATTAAAAGACCTATCCAACGATACCCCACACTACACCATAGGGTTGTATGAGAAAAAAAAGGGAGATACCCTATGTTTTTTTTTTGAATATTTAATTGTACCATTTTGTCGACATAGTTTACATATATATCCGTGCAAAATTACAGCTTTCTAGCATTGATAATGAATTGAGCATTGAGAATAAATTGAATAAAGATATTTTGACTTTGACTTTGACTTTGATAGTCCCTGAGCAAAGCCGCGGACGGACAGACAGACAGACAGACAGACATGGCGATACTATTAGGGTTCCGTTTCTGCCATTTTGGCTCCGGAACCCTAAAAAGCAGTGCTCTCTCCCAACAATCTGTCAATAGCCGGACGCAAAATTCCGGGCCCTAATGATTAGGTATAATGATGACGCGGAACCCAAGTAGAACCTCAAACAAGCCTTGCAGTCGTTGATTTTAAAGGCAACTGTCAAACATGTTATATTATTAAAAGGTTCACTCTATTCATCATGAGAAAAATAAACATCAAAGGGAAACTTCAGTTTTCCAGTTACATATTTTCACAAGTTGAGACTTAATGATTAGCATATTCCGTTCAAGTTTCCGTCTGCCATTGCCACAGTGGAAACATTACTAGCAGAACGTGCCCGGATTAATGCTACGTTTTTTTTTAGTTTGTCAGGAGACCACATTTAAATAAGAAAGAAGAAAGAAAAGAAAGAAGAACTAAAATAATTTCTTTGCTCGCCCGCGACCTTACGATAGCTAAGTTTATGCAAAATATGCGTGTTCATGCAGTTCCTCCACCTCCACACTGTAAGAACACACACAAATCACACAAACCCATCTATCACCACCACCACACTACACTGACGCGTTTCGAACTCAATCAAAGCTCACCATGCTACCAGATGTTAGTAAGAAAGAAAGGTTATATAAACATGAAAAATCTTAGGTCTAGTAAGTAAAATTGATTAGAATATAATTTATTGAATTTATTTATTTTATTTTATTAATTTGGGTACACAATAACATAATGCATGCTTACGAAATTACAAATATAGTGACTTATTTCACGTAATTACAGCGCAATACATCACAATAATAATTGTACACAGCATTAAACACAACCCTAATAAAGAAAAAGGAGAAAAAGATTAAAAACAAAAATCAAAGAGAGAAAAAACAACAATACAAAATAACAATGCGGCAATTCAATACAATATGCATATTATTAAAACAGGATTACTGGGACACAAAAAAACTAAGTTATAATACTCCACAATATAGGAGTTATGGCATACTGTGGCTCTCCCAAAAGTCTTGGGGCTTGAGTGCGGGAGAAAATTTAATTATAATTACAAACTCAGCTTTGACGAAACATTAAGGCGATGGTCTGTTATGTTAGAAACTTCGTGTTTGTGGATTATTCCACTTGTTTCTGATTGTTTGATGTACCTATACAGGCAACACAGAGTTTATTATTGAATTCACCCTAGGATACGGAGTCCACAATTAATGAGGATTGGTATTTGCAGTCTTTTTAAAGACTCCAAATACCAATCTTAATTTGATTGCTTAATAGCGACATCTCTTGTCCGGGTGAGCGGTTAGTTCCAAAGGAGTGTTGAAATTTACTCGATGAGGGCTAAAACATAGATGTCGCTGCTACAAGGTGATATATGTGGTGCATAGGAGAAATTTGTGTCTGTACTCCTGTCCAGTGGTGGTGTAGGGGTAGAGCACACAGCACGGAATGCCTGAGGACCTGGGTTTGATTCCCAGCGCTGGTCTCTTTTTCTGTTTTTTCTGTGCATTCATGTTTTAGTTTGTATTTTCTACAATTAATTTCCAACTATACAAGAATTTTAGTAACTTGAGGCTCTATGAACATTTTGCGTGTGTGTGCGTGTGTGTGTGTGTGTGTGTGTGTGTGTGTGTGTGTGTGTATGTACGTATCTCTATATACATGTGTTTTCTGTACTGCTTACTAGGTATGTGTTGGTGTTCAATCAGAGTTATTTATTATATTGTATTTTATACCTTACTATTCTGTTTTTACGACTCTTATACATTTTGATGTTCGGAGTTTTGTCTTTAAGAATTATGATTGTCAAAATTATGTTATCGACCCCATTTTTCTGCACATAAACAGTACTGTTAATTGATTGCCTGACTGCAGTACTTTGAATAACTTACTTTTCTAGCGAAAGCTTGATTGCAGTTTTTATTCCAAGAAACTTTGCACTAATATGCATAAAGAACTGAGTTTTATGCTCTCCGCAGCTTTACTACTTTTATAAAAAGTCTTTATAATTTGTTCATGCTGAAAATTACAAACGATTAGGCAAAACTTTCCTGAAGCATTCGAATGGATGAAATGTAATGTACCTAACTTTAACTTTGACCTTTTACAACATGATTGGTAAGCAACCTTATGATAGTTACGTTTATGCAAGAAATGTGTGTTCATGCAGTTCCTCCATCTCCACACTGTAAGAAAAAACAAATCCTGGTAGCGTGATGAACGGTTGTGTTGCTCTGAAGATGAGCTCTGATTGAGTTTGAAACGCGTCAGTGTAGTGTGGTGGTGGTGATAGATGGGTTTGTATTGATTTGTGTGTGTTCTTACAGTTTGGAGGTGGAGGAACTTCATGAACACGCATTTCTTGCATAAACGTAGCTATCATAAGGTTAGGTCTTAATCCGTAGTTCTTAAACGGGTGAACCGATTTGAATGCGGATTTTTTTTTGAAAGCAGGGTTTCTAGCGATGGTTCTTAGACATGTTTTATATTTTTTTTGAAGTTTTTGAGATATTGAACTTTGAAGTGACAATGTCGGGGGTTTTCCAACTTTTTGTTGGTTAGGTTAAGTAGTTTTTATCCGACTGGATGGCAAACGAGCAAGTGGTCTCCTGATGGTAAAAGATCATCACCGCCCATAAACATCTGCAACATCAGGGGTATTGCAGGTGCGTTGCCAACCTAGAGGCCTAAGATGGGATAGTTCACGGCAGGATTAGTGAGCAAGATGGTGGTAGCAATCCGGGCGGACCTTGCACAAGGTCCTACCACCTGCACTGACAAGTGCCATACTCCACACCACACTCGGACCTGTTACGTGGTAACTGAAGAATGTCTGCATCTCGCCCTTTAAGTAGCTCCATTAATTTTATATTCAATTACGTTTCCCTAACCTTTTCATCTGGAGTCTGTGGCATAATTAATGAACGTCAGAATCGCTATTCAGTGTTTGGGAATTGTTTGTGGCACAAAAGATACTCCATTTGGAAACCCTTTCAATATAGAAAATCAAAACTGTGGTGTTGCCATTAATAAAATCAGGGAAGGCGGGGAGTTTAAATATGGCGCTGGAAAACGACGAACATTTTTGGACGACAAAATACAAATAAAATATTTCAAATGGTTTTGGCCTCAGGTGACCCCAGGGCTGGCACTTACCTCTCGCAAAGATTAGGAATAACAGTTCAGAGAGGTAATGCTGCCAGTGTCTTGGGGTCAATGCCTGGGGCAGAAAATTTGGATGACGTTTTTATTTTGTAACATAGTTTAGTTTATAAATAGTTTTAGTCTTGGATGTTAGATAGTATTTATTGTACACAATATTGTAGGATAGGAATTCATATATACCTTTTTTATGTTTATGTAATATATAATTTTGCTTATAATTTTGCTTTAATTTTGCTTTGCGGTGAAGGAAAACATCGTGAGGAAACCTGCACAAACCTGCGAAGCGATTCAATGGTGCGTGCGAAGTTCCCCAATCCGCACTGGGCCCGCGTGGGAACTATGGCCCAAGCCCTCTTGTTCTGAGAGGAGGCCTGTGCCCAGCAGTGGGACGTATATAGGCTGGGATGATGATGATGATGAATATATAATTTTACCATTTCAAATGTTATCTTGATTTTTAGCCCGCTAAATGTTAACGTTTATATTTAAACTAAACAATTTATTGAATCCATATCAATCCTATCCTACTTATTTAATATTTAAATGCGAAAGTTTGAGTGAGTGAGTGAATGAGTATGTTTGTTACTCCTTCACGCAGAAACGGCTGGATTTTTTTTAGACTCCTCACCTCAGTGGTAAAATTCTGTTTAGCTCGCTATCCCTAACGTCTGTGTGTACGCCAAATCTCTTTACCAAAATGCTCGAGAGCAAAATCAAAAGATTTCCAAAGTGGCAACGCGAATTAATGTTGCCAGCGATGGCAAGCAACTGTTGACGGCGATACCGAGCAACTGTATAGCCGACCTTGTTGCGGACAATGAGGCTTAGACTTAGACGATCTTCTTCGCTTGAAAAGATACGCCGTAATGGATTAATAATCTTTCTAACGATACCTTTAGCCATCCCAAGTAGGTAGGTATTTGTAGTAATAGGCGACCTTCGCTTCTCAAACAGAGGATTGTGGGTTCAAGCTCCGGTTCGCACGTCTCAGTTTTTTGAAATCCATGTGCAAAATCACATTTGAGTTTTAGCTCGAGCTTTACGGTGAAGGAAAACATCATGAGGAAACCTGTAGAAACCAGCGAAACAATTGAATGGTGTGTGTGAGTTTCCCAATCCGCACTGGGCCCGCGTGGGAACTACGGCCCAAGTCCTCTCATTTTGAGAGGTGGCTTGTGCCCAGCAGTGGGACGTATACAATGATGATGTATATTTGTTTCAGGTATCGGCTAAGCGATTTGAATGAAATTTGGCACACAAATAGTTAATAACATGGCACAACGTATAGAATACTCTTTATCTCGAAAGGTTGAATATTTCCTACGAAAAAGTGACAGCCAAATACACAAAGTTTCTAAAACTAACATTAAGTTGAAATCTTATTCTTCGCAAGTAAAGCATAATAATATCATTTTTTATTTCAATTCCGTAAAACCTAAATCGAAAATACAAACTGAAATATAGATGAGGGCTACGGTATAGATGTCGCTAGCGTCACTGCATAAGTGGCTAAATAAGAAACAAACAAGCTGAGATGTGTGGTGCATAGGGGAAATTCGTGTCTGTACCGTTGACCAGCTGTGGTGTAGCGGTATAGCACGCGGTACGGAATACCGAGGACCTGGGTTCAATTCCCAGTGCTGGTCTTATTTTTCTGGTCTTTCTGTGCATCTATATTTCAGTTTGTATTTTCATAATAATATCATCAACGTACAACGCACTTCATATCATATACTCCGCGGCATCCGCATTTTAACCAATGCGAGAATAAAGGTCGGCAACTTTTGTCGCTCGCCCCTAAGTGGGTTTAAGTTAGGGGCCAGGGTTTCATGAAACTCTAGGGGTATTTTACGAGTCATGTTTTTTGTATACAACTTCTTTATTGGGGTTTATTCGAGGATGAAATTGTTTTATGATTTTAACGGAGTTTTGTAAAAAGGTGGTTTTATTTGTTATGACGGAATTTATCGTTCTATTCGTTTTTTAACCCCCGACACAAAAAGAGGGGTGTTATAAGTTTGACCGCATTGTGAGTCTGTGTGTCTGTCTGTGGCACCGTAGCGCTTGAACGGGTGGGCCGATTTGAATGCGGTTTTTCTTCATTTGAAATCAGGTTTTCTAGCGATGGTTCTTAGATATATTTCATCAGAATCGGTATAGACGTTTTTGACATATAGAACTTTGAAGTGACAAAGTCGGGGGTTTCGAACTTTTTGTTGGTTAGGTTATTGGTTTTTTTTATTTTATTTTTATTTGACTGGATAGCAAACGAGCAAGTGGGTCTCCTGATGATAAGAGATCACCACCGCCCATAAACATCTGCAACACCAGGGGTATTGCAGATGCGTTGCCAACCTAGAGGCCTAAAATGGGATACCTCAAGTGCCAGTAATTTCACCGGCTGTCTTACTCTCCACGCCGAAACACAACAGTGCAAGCACTGCTGCTTCACGGCAGGATTAGCGAGCAAGATGGTGGTAGCAATCCGGGCGGACCTTGCACAAGGTCCTACCACGTGCACCGCACCTGGTGAAAGACTTTTCCTTGAGTAGAGCTGTATGGCTTACTATTGTGGTGTACAATATAGTTATTGCATTGTATGTAAGTATATTATTGTATAAAATATGATACAGTAGTTAGTGAGTAGTAGTAGTGAGTGTGATAAAGTGTAGTAGTGAATCATGATGTACTCCTCATTATTTGTCGCACGTACTACCTTCAATATTTAATAGCCAGCGATCCAAGTTCTCCCAAAGGTCAATCGGAAACGAAACTCCGAGGAAAGTTGAAATTATTTCCCTTTTAAATAATTTCAGCACCTGAAAGAAAGTTCCGGGAATTAATTTTACACCGGTACGATTTCAAGTTGTCGGTCACGGATTTGTATTTAAGGAGGATGTCTCTTCGCAGAATGATTACTTCGCAGAACAAAGACTTCGCAGGACAAAATAAAATCTGTATCATAATCTAAAATAACAGAAGCCTAATCATCAACGCAATATGTACCTACGTCCGAATAATGTGCAATTGCATAGACCTCCTCTCAGAATGCTTTCATGCTTGGAGCGTAATTCTCACGCAGGCCAGTGCAAATTGGGAACTTCACACAGACCATTGAATTTCTTCGCAGGTCTATGCGGGTTTCCTCACATGTTTTCCTTCGCTGTAAAGCTCATAGTAAATCTCAAATGCAATGGATTTGAACCCACAATCCTCTCCTTCAGGGGCCAATAGCTAACCACGGCTACCACGGCTTTCTTTAACCCCCGACACAAAAAGAGGGGTGTTTTAAGTTTGACGCCAATGTCTGTCTGTCTGTGGCATCGTAGCTTTCATTCGGATTGACCAATTTGATGCAAGTTTTTTACGTGACAGCGTGTTTTCGTGCGATGATTCTTAGCTATGATTAATAAAAAAAAATACAGCCATTTATGAAACATAGAACTTAGAAATGACACTGTCGGGAGAGTTAATTTTTTTCAAGTTGGTTACGTTATTTGTTTCTTTGCACTTCTGCGGAAAATCTCATGTTACTATCAACTCCACTGGCTCTGAAATGTACTATTTTTAGTCCTAACGACAAACTACTCGTAGCTAGCGAATGAACAACAATTAGACCCTGTTAAAACCTGTTAGGCAACGTTTAACCGGCAAAGTTTCCAAACGGCTGCTGCGGACGGGCAAAGTTGTGCCACGCTTGTCGAAAGTCTTTGCCATTCTGAACCGTGGTGCACCACGTAGTTCCATCAAAACTAGATGTAAGACCACCCACTTACATGTATAACAAGTACGTAAACGGAAAATCTTGGGACCTTGCCGACCTCACGAGAAACAAAATTTAATCGGGTACTGCCTTTTCGCAACGTAACTTTTGGCAACCTGTTTCATTTTGCAAACTCTAAAACTGTAAATATCAGGATTTATTTTAGAGCCATCGTGTAGAACCAGTTAGATTAGGTTAATTTTATAAAAATCCTGAAATATTTACAGTTTCAGAAATATTAAACTGTTGGGAAATTAAAAGTTGCGAATTGAAACAGGTTGAAAGAAATTTGGAACCCTAAAAAGGCAGTAAAATTTAGTTCCAGTTATAGGATCTGTCGTGGATTCTACTGTATCCCAGAGACTGGTATCTACGAGATGGCAAAAGAAGTAGAGACCTAAATCTCACGGCTGGAGATCATTGGAGAATTAGCGCGTGACAGATAACAATGGAAACTGTTAGTGGAGGCCTGTGCCAAAAAGCAAATTGAGCCTTGGGACATATCATAATGAACAAAAACATATTCGTAATCATTTTTTTTATTCGACTGTTTGGCAAACGAGCAAGTGGGTCTCCTGATGGTAAGAGGATCACCACCGCCCATAAACATCTTGGTATTGCAGATGCGTTGCCAACCTAGAGGCCTACGATGGGATACCTCAAGAGCCAGTAATTTCACCGGCTGTCTTACTCTCCACGCCGACACACAACAGTACAAGCACTGCTGCTTCACGGCAGGATTAGCGAGCAAGATGGTGGTAGCAATCCGGTCGGACCTTGCACAAGGTTCTACCACCTGCATCATACTTAACTAAGAAATTCAGAATATAACGGTTAATTATTATCATTATTATTTTTATGTGGTTTGTAACCCGGGCTTCCTCTCTGAGTTTCTCGGAATTTATTTGCAAAAATACCTAAAAACTACAGATTTTTCCAGCATAGATCGATATTCAAAGCGTATAACGTCAAAGGCGTGTGTGTAGGTACATTTTAAAGCAAATATTGTAAAAAACATGCACAGGGGTTCATTGGTTCCTATTATCTATTGTTCGTTTCTTGACCGAGAAAATAGTCCATATAGCTAACCGTATAATTGACGGCGGTAGGACGAATGCCTAATTACTTAATTAGCTACATTAGAGTGTAAATGAAAGAAAGAAAGAAAGCAATATTTATTTGTCAAAGTCAAAGTCAAAATATCTTTATTATAAAATGAAATTAGGCATCATATTTTATACAATAATCAAAAATAAAGGAATAAACAAATTACTACCAAGTCAAGTAACTTAAACTATAAACAAGAAAAGTACAAACCGGCTCCGTTAAACGGCGAATGTCAAAACCTCCGGGAATACCCACCGCATTACCGCGCTGTATTGCCAACGATAGTCGTTGATCTCGGATCACAAATATCTTTATTCAATTTAGGCTATAACAAGCACTTATGAATGTCAAATCTACCACCGGTTCGGAATAACCTCTGCTGAGAAGAATCCGGCAAGAAACTCAACGAGGTATATACAGATACAATATTATTAAATGATATCTATACATCACAAGTATTTAACACAACTTCATTTTTAACACAGTAGGTTCGCTATTTGAAGGGATCGCTAATGCGGATCGGAATTATTTCCAAATATCCCTGTCCATGATATAATCATTAACTTTATAATACGCCTTTGATATTAATGTCTTCTTGACAATAGATCTGAATTTTGTATCGTTTCATTTATAATATTTTTTGGAATTTTATTATAAAAACGTATGCAATTTCCCAGAAACGACTTTTTGGTTCCATTAGTACCGCCACGTCAAGGTATTAGGACTAAAACTGATTATAAAACTTACATGGTGAAACAAAAGGACACCAAACTAAATGAAATATCACCGTCGGTACGCACTCACTGAAAAAGATCTTTGGAAAATATCAAAACTTGTAAGACCGTTCCTGGCTTGTAATCGTAAGTTGAACCATTGAATGTAGTAATTTTAAATGAAGTACCCATTGCTTTAAAAATAAGTAGCACATACTCTTATTCCGATTTAATAAAGCCGTAGTAATTTCCGAACTTGACGGTACCACAGTGCCTCTACATTTCATAAACTAAACGGGATTGCTGCGATTAAATATTCAAGGCACGACCAGCCATACGACTTGAACAAGACTGTTACATTATTTTAATTTCATAGTTGGTTGCGTGTGTTACTGTTAAACGCTGTGTGGTGAGCATTTCGAGCGCGCAATGGACTGGAAACTGTAGCGTCTTTGTGACATAAGTATTTTATAAAAACTGTTGTAATTATAAGTGTATTTACTTTGCAGCTTTGTCTTTGCAGCACTGAACTATGTAGCTTTATCTCAGATAATATTAGAAAACTTGCAGAAAAATATATAGTAAGCGAACATAATAAAATACACAACTTTCATTGATTTAGCTTGTATATTTGAAATTTTATTGATACCTAAAAGATAGATAGATCAAAATGTACACTACATGGGATAGGATTTGTACACAAATAACAATGTAGATAGTACTAAACTAGCGGCACATTACAAAATAGTAATGAAATCCCTTCGAAATTATTACATGTAATTTAGTGGCAAAAAATCACAAACTGATGGCATGACGCTTTAGTTATTAAAAAGCTTTCCTAAATCGATTTACTGTCATTTGGTGCAAATGGAAAATTATTATTGACAACTCGAAATTATACGTCAAAGCAGAAAAAATACAATTTGAAGTACAAAAATTTAAAATACAAACTGAAATATAGATGCACAGAAAAAACAGAAAAATAAGACCATCACTGGGAATCGAACCCAGGTCCTCGGTAATCCGTACCGCGTGCTATACCGCTACACCACTGATGGTCAACGGTACCGACACGAATTTCCCTATGCACCTCATATCTCAGCTTGTGTTTCTTACTTAGTCACTTAAGCAGCGACGCTAGCGACATCTATGCCGTAAGCCCTCAAACTTTTTCGGCATTCCTTTGACCATCAGTGGTGTAGCGGTATAGCACGCGGTACGGATTACCGAGGACCTGGGTTCGATTCCCAGTGATGGTCTTATTTTTCTGTTTTTTCTGTGCATCTATATTTCAGTTTGTATTTTCAATTTCGGTTTTACGGGATGACCGTAAAAGTAAAAATTTGGAATTGAAATAAAAAATACAAAAAGATTCCAAAAAACCAATCTTAATTTGAAGTACATCAACAAGGAAAATTATCCATCCTGAATATCGTCAAAAATGGTATCTTGTAAATTATGTTCCACCCGCGATATATTTTTTAGGGCCTACATATTAACTTAAGTTACGACTTGATTTAGACAACATTCACATGCTTATTTAATTTTGCTCCCGATTTATAAACAAACAAATTTGGCATTAAATATTTTTCAGCACAATTACATTTTGACAAAATTATTGACAAACACAATAATAATATAGTATTAATATAACAATATAATATTAATGTTGGTCCAAATTTAAAATGGTCAATTCAAGTGGACGATTTTCCATTCGAACCGAATGACAGTGAATTCCTAAATCCTACACTTGGTTTTAAAAATATCGCTTGGCCGGTTCATAGATAATTATAATATTACATATTGTAAATGCGAAAGTTTGTGAGTGAGTGAGTGAGTGAGTGAGTATGTTTGTTACTCTTTCACGCTAAAACGGCTGGACGGATTGGATGAAATTGGCGAAAGTTAGTTTATAACCTGGATTAAAACATAGGATACTTTTTATCCGCGTAGTCCCACGGGATAGGGATAAAATCTCGAAATAACAACCTCTGGGCTTAGAGTCATGAAATTTGGTATATAGGTAGTTGGACGTCTGGAATAACAGATAGGTGACTTTTTGACCCGATATTCCCACGGGATACCTATGGATAAAATCTTGAAATAACAACCGCAGGGCTAAGAGCCATGAAATTTAGTATGTAGTAGCTGACCTCTGGAATAACACATAGGCTACTTTTTATCCGATATTCCCCGGGATAGGGATAAAATCTTGAAATAATAACCGCTGGGCTTAGAGTCATGAAATTTGGTATGTAGGTAGTTAGACATCTGGAATAACAGATAGGTGACTTTTTGACCCGATATTCCCACGGGATACCTAGAGATAAAATCTTGAAATAACAACCGCAGGGCTAAGAGCCATGAAATTTAGTATGTAGGTAGCTGGACCTCTGGAATAACACATAGGCTACTTTTTATCCCGATATTCCCCCGGGATAGGGATAAAATCTTGAAATAATAACCGCTGGGCTTAGAGTCATGAAATTTGGTATGTAGGTAGCTAGACGTCTGGAATAACACATAAGCGACTTTTTGACCCGATATTCCCACGGGATACCTAGGGATAAAATCTCGAAATAACAACCACTGGGCTTAGAGCCATGAAATTTGGTATGTAGGTAGCTGGACCTCTAGAATAACACATAATTTATTTTTTACCCCGATATTCCCACGGGATAGGGATAAAATCTTGAAATGTTAACCGCTGAGCTTAGAGTCATGAAATTTGGTATGTAGGAAGCTGGATGTCTAGAAAAACACATAGACGACTTTTTGACCCGATATTACCACGGGATACCTAGGAATAAAATGTCGAAATAACAACCGCTAGGCTTAGAGGCATGAAATTTGGATGTAGGTAGCCGTATGTCTGGAATAACACATAAGTACGCTACTTTTTATCCCGATATTCCCACAGTATAGTTTTGTAACTATGTATGGGGTCCATACATCCCTGTATTATTATTATTATTATTTCGTATTTTTTTCTTTAATTGTATACTGTAGTTTTTAAGTATTTTATTTGTAATTATTTTATTTTGAAAAAATTACTTTCTGCCAAGTTTCTTGCGACGCATTCTTCTTGGCAATGATGGTCTTTCCGAAAGCGCTGGTAGTATAAAAAATGACGTGTAAAAGTGCCCATTGCGGCCTATTTACTGAGTAAATGATTTGAATTTGAATTTTGCATTTGAATTTGGATAGGGATTTTGTACAGTTATTCACAACACAACCTCAATGAAGACCACGATATAAATATTGAAAATTTCCAGGGGAATTTTGTAAAATCCCGAAAATTTCAATTGCAGCTACCACACCGAATAGTTTACGCGTGCGAAGCCGCGGGTAAAAGCTAGTATTACATATTGTCATGTAATAACATTGAAGACTTGTGACGTACATTCCTACCGTAAACAAATCCATCGGACCGTTTGACCGATATTTATGGTAAGAAATAGGTTTATATCTCCAATATTGTGATAATATTAATCTTTATTCCTTACCATATGGGCCATACGGTCCAATGGACTTATACGGTAGGAAATTGTCTTTTTCAGAGATGTCGAGTCGGAGAATTGTATGTCTTAGGGATAGTACAAAGTCTACAAAATTTGTTCAGCACCATAAAGTTCTAGATTATTATATTTATTTATAAACTGCAATTATAAATCTGAATCCGTAAGAAGCTTTGTCAACACTGGTATAAACTCTTAATACAGGAAAATGATGATGATGGAAGGATGATGATGGTAAATGAATGAACTTATTTTCAACATACTTTGTCATAAAAACTAGCCTTATGCCGTCCTCCTTGGTTTAAACGTGCCCATAAGTCTGCGTTTCTGAGGATGTTTTAGTCTTGTGAACCAATAGATAGGGTTTATTTACCTATCTTCGCTCAGCGTATTTCTGCGTGGGAAAAAGTAATTTCGACTTACCTGACATCTGCCATCGATACACATGTCAAGACTGCCGGGTCGACATCTGGTGCCATCCGACACCCTCGCCGCGAGCACCGCCACCACCACTCGGTCCTCGTCATCCAGAGATGCTGTCTGCAAGCGAAACAACCAGTTTAAGCTGTTGTTGTTCAACGATAAATAATAGAGCTAAATCCACAGCAAACTTCTCGAAGGGACCTCTACGTGTTGGATCCACATCCCCACGCAAGCCTCCCAAGAGACCGGGACGTATGGGGCCCGAAACGGATATACAATAAGTAGAGGCCGGGAAGAAGGGGGCTGCCGGCCAAGCAGATATAGACGGCCGAGCCTAGCAAGGCCGGCAACCCCACGTTCCGGCCGAGGCTTGTATAATGCTTTTCTCAAACATGACATGAAATAAAATAAAAAAACAAGAATGATTGCGTTGAAACAAAAGACGGTCGCATTGCCAGCTAGCGGCCAGCAAAGTAGTATAAAATCTCTTTGCAGGCCGCAGTGATCGCGCGCAGGCAGGCGAGCCGCAGCGCCTGCAGTGCGATACTTCCTGGCCTATTATTTGTAACACAACGTCAATATTTCATGTCATGTTTGAGAAATAATAATTTATTCATAAAAACAAAGTTACAAAAGTGTCATTAGAACTAGAAAAACTCGACTGCTTCCTAAGTAGGTAGACATGTGCTTTAGGACAAGCAGTGCTCCTTTGCTGGACGAGTGCTCCGCTCCGATGCTAATATGTTATATGCTAATGTTATATGTTAAGATAAATGGGTTTATAGTTCTTAATGTCAATTTCTTTTTAACGCCCGATGCAAAAAGAGGTGCTATTAGTTGGTCGCCAATATCTTATCTGTCTGTCTATCTGTTTGTGGCATTGTAGCTCTCAAACGGATGACTCTATATTGATGCGGTTTTTTAACGTGAAAGCGATATATTTTGCGGTAGTTAATAGATACCTACATTTGATTTAAATCGGTTTAATCAATTTTGAGTTATTTAACATTTAAATAAACTCTTTCTTTCTTTCAATGACAGGGCTTTTTACAAGCTTTTATTAAACTTGCCCTGTTCGTTTATTTATTTGGGTCAAATCTTGCAAGTTAATTTAACCCACTTCCAGTAGTCCGATCGACTTGAAATTTGGTTAACTTATGTAAATCTGGTGACAATACAATAATCTGATAGTGACATCCTTATAGTCCTGCCAGGATCGTCTCCACAGGACGAAACTCTTCTACGGTTAATGTGCATCGACTTGAACTTTGGTATTCAAATGTAGTTTAGGTGATAATACAAGTAGGTACAGTCAACAAAAAGTACGTTGTAAGTAATTTGGTTTATGTTAGGTTATAAAATTTACTTTGCGAATATTCTGTCCTTACGAGCAAACAATATCTAGGTATAGGCAAGTCTGTATGACATAGTTGCACACTTTTATGGAACACGTTACTCCTCACAAGAACCTTCAAATTTAGCTTTAATTAAGCTACATCCGCTTTCAATATAAAGGCATGTGCTACATAAGCCTAAACTAAAAGATGTTTCAACGTGACTTGTAGCACATTGCACGTTGAACGTGGCGCTTATACAGCACTTATACGACGCTTATACAGCATCTTAACGGGCTTAGAGCTTAGCCGTCTTTGGAAGGATTATTCAATTAGGAGAGACTATCTTATGCCCTAACTTTTGGTCTATGGGAATTTTATAAAACCTGCCTTACTTTGTCGGGTTGGAAATGAAAGGTTTTAGTAATAATTTTGTAAGATCTAACTTCTTTTCAGTTTAGATATGTCTGTGTACTAATCAACACATATTTAACTAGTGATTACCCTGGGGCTTCGCACGAGTAAATCATTAGATCCAGCAGTTGAATTCAAATTCTGGGATTTCACTGAGTTCCCGTAGGAATTCCCAAAGCTTACATCGTGGCCTTTATCGTCGCATCAGTGCCAAGTTTCATGACATGACTATGTTATTACAGACGAACAGTTACGTTACCTACATACCAAATTTCATGACTCTAAGCCCAGCGGTTGTTATTTCGCGATTTTATCCCTACCCCGTAGGCATATCGAGATAAAAAGTATCCTACGTATTATTCCAGATGTCCAGCTTTGTTCTCACCAAATTTCATCCAAGTTATGTTATTGACATATTTTATTAAATTTGTAGTTTTTTTTTTTTTTTTTTTATAATAAGTAATAATAATTTTGTAGTAATTTAATTTGACTTGTTAAATAATTTGGACATGTATTGTAACTTCAAACACAATGTACATTGTTATTTGAAATAAATTGAATTGAATTGAATTGAATTGAAGTCCGTCTAGCCGTTGTAGCGTGAAGGAGTAGCAAACACACACAAAGTTTGTCAATTGTGTTTTGTTTCTTTTTTTCGTTTGTACAATAAAGAGTTTACATACATACATACATAAATACATACACACACACACACACACACACACACACACACACACACACACACACACACACTATAACTAAACTAATTTTTTCAAGCCAGTAACTTCCGCCCGCGTGCTCCACATCCTTTGCGTGTGCATACAACGAGAATAATCTACTTATAATTGAATGAATCCAGTTAGCTCCATCTAAACAACACGCCCCGGGCCAGCGCTGGTATGTCTGGCGATTCGCGTCAGCGACAAGTCTTCATCTAAACCTTGCTTAAGTCAGGGTACTGATATCTTGTAAACCAGGTTAGTTTCAGCCCCTCAACTTACAGGTTCAGGCCTCTGTCCATGCTGCGGCATCCCGCGACAGGTCAGCGCGCAGGGCTCAGCGTCATCCCGATGTGCGCGCCAGTGGAACAGCTCGCCACCGAACGGGGTGCCGTCATGCGCGCTGCATTGCTGTTCGCGCCAGATGTCTTGCTCTAGCAGCGAGATGTTGCCGCGGCAGGGCTGGTGACAAAAATGTGTATGTAATCATCATCAGCATCATCATTTTTTTATTCGACTGGATGGAAAACGAGCAAGTAAAACACCAGGGGTATTGCAGATACGTTGCCAACCTAGTGGCCTAAGATGGGATACCTCAAGTACCAGTAATTTCACCGGCTGTCTTACCCTCCACGCCGAAACACAACAGTGCAAGCACTGCTGCTTCACGGCAGGATTAGCGAGCAAGATGGTGGTAGCAATCCGGGCGGACCTTGCACTAGGTCTTACCACCTGCAAAAGCTTTGCCCAATGGCTTGTTATAAAGACCCACCCGAGACCTTCATACACGTACACCTATAATGATGATGGTCAATTACACTGTGCGCCCTTATAATAAGACCTTTAAAACAAAGTTTGGCTTTGCCAGCCATATTTGGGCATATAATAAACAAGGTTAAAGGTTCGCCTTTGCCAAACATCATCAGCTGTGGGCAGTGGATGTCCTCGCTGTTGGACATAGGCCTCCCCTATATACCTCCAGCTTTATAATGGGGTGGGGTGGGGTGGGGGTTACCATTGTTAATTATAATATTGCTGTGCCCTATCAGGGTTTACGTTTTGGACATGTAAACAAACATAACTTTGGACGTAAAAACTTTTTTTACACCAAATAAATTTATTATGTTCTTTTCTATGTGTATATTTGTTTTATAACATACATTTGATTGATTTATTTAATCGTTCTTTAGGGATGGTCTATCTCTAAGAGTGAACTTGTTTAAAATTATATTCTACGTTTACGCATCTTACGTAACCTGCAGGACTCTGGAATGTTTCAAACTCCAATAGGATATCATTTAGGCCTCATTATTATGCAGGGCCGTAAGTTAGTGCCCACAGCGAGATAAACGTACCTATTTCCATGCATTTTGTGTGAGGTTTCTAACGTATCTTCGGAGTGAGTTTTTATGACAATACCGAGCAGTTACTCTGAACTAAAATAATTTCCTTGCTCACCCGCGACCTTACGATAGCTAAGCTTATGCAAAATATGCGTGTTCATGCAGTTCCTCCACCTCCACACTCTAAGAACACACACAAATCACACAAACCCATCTATCACCACCACCACACTACACTGACGCGTTTCGAACTCAACCAGAGCTCATCTTCAGAGTGACAGAGTGAGAGTGAGTGGAGGAACTGCATGAACACGCATATTTTGCATAAGCTTAGCTATCGTAAGGTCGCGGGTGAGCAAGGAAATTATTTTAGTTCATTGATATGGACCTCCGCAAAGTAACGCCTGATTCAATAAATCAGTTACTCTGAGATAATGAGCTAGTAAGTTCGTTAGTTACATTATCAGAAAACTTCGGACACGTTTTTCTTTTGCCAATTAAACAAACAATTATAAAGATCTTAGCTATGTTTCATCAAAGCAAATTTTTAACTATGTTTCATCAAAATTCGCCCGGCCTTTCTTGAGATATCAGACTTTGAAATGACGACTTCTGGGGTTTTCAACTTTTGTACATGTTTTTTTTTGGGACACTTGACACCAATTGACCTAGTCCCAAACTAAGCAAAGCTTGTACTATGGACACTAGGCAACGGATAAACATACTTATATAGATAAATACATACTTAAATGCATATTAAACATCCAAAACCCGAGAACAAACATTCGTATTATTCGTACAAATATCTGCACCGGCCGGAATTCGAACCCGGGACCTCAAGCTTCGTAGTCAGGTTCTCTAACCACTTAGCCATCCGGTCGTCAAGTTGTTGTTTATTCAACTCTTTTGAAGTTAGTTTTACAGTGTGAAAGCTTAATACTTAAAGATTGGTGTCACTAATGAGGAACAAATAAATTTAAGTATCTTGGGTGCACTGTGACTAGCCACAGAGAGAAGGAGATTGATATCTGTGTTCAGAGCGCCCTCAGATGTACAGCTGCTTTTCACAAGATTCTGGTGTCCAAGCTACTATCCAGGAGAACCAAGATTCACGTTTACAAAACTGTCATTAGACCAATTCTGATGTACGGTTGCGAAGCTGAGACACTTACGCTCAAAAAAGAGAATAAGCTGCTAGTGGCAAAACGGAGGATTCTGTGGAAGATTCTGGGGCCGACTCAGAGAGAGGACAGTAGCTGGAGGATAAGAAAGAATAGGAAAATTGAAGACCTGGTATCTGAGCCTAATGTTATAGGACAGACCAAAGCGTCCTGACTCTGGTGGCTTGGGCACGTGCAAAGGTTGGGAGAGGATCGAGCCGTGTAGAGAGCATACTTGGGACGACCGAGTGGACGTCGCCCCAGGTACTGCTGGAAGGACGAGGTCCAGAAAGTACTTTTGGACCTCGCGGTCGAAGGCTGGCAAGAGCTGGCTCAAGACCGCAAAGCGTGTCGTAATCTGGTGTTAGAGGCCAAGACCCACTTTGGGCCACTGCGCCCTGATAGTAATTACGTATTATGAAAGCGCATCCTAAGTTACTAAACATTGCTGTTATTGGTCATATTAATACTGTACGAGTAAAGGTACAGTCACTAGCACCAGCGTGCATAAATATCTGATACGACTCTATTTCTAGGGCCGGAAGGACGTGTCAGATATTTTGCACGCTTCGCTGTGGCATATATTAAAGCTGGTGACTGTACTAGGTTATTAGCAATATAACGGTATCCCATCTTAGACCTCTAGGTTGGCAACGCATCTGCAATACCCCTGGTGTTGCAGATGTTTATGGGAGGTGGTGATCTCTTACCATCAGGAGACCCACTTGCTCGTTTGCCATCCAGTCGAATAAAAAAAAAAAAAAACATCATCTGCAACGTAACCGCTGCCGCAGCACGAACGTAATAAAATTACAGTCTACCGGATTACGAGTAACAGATCAGCGCACTCCCTAATGTCCAAATGTCACAGTTCAGTTGCAACGGCTTTGACAGAACGTTAAATTATTTGGTAATATTGTAATGTTTTGCAGGGCTATGTGCAAAAAACCTATGTAAAAAATAATGTCAAATAAATACTTTTTCATTCATTCATTCATTCATGTATGTGTAGATGTATTTTTGTTGCGTATTAATTTTCTGATCTACTGTTGATCCACCAAAAATGTTGCCTGGAAGAGATCACTCTTAAGCGATAAGGCCGCCTTGTAATTTTCTCTCTGTGTACCTGTTTTCTGTATCACTTACTATTTCTGGTGTACAAAAAAGTCATTGTATTGTGTTGTACTGTATTGTATATTGGGCTATTTTAAAAAGTTGAATAGGATACAGATGAAGTAAATAATACTTTCCAATCGCATTTTATCGGAAAGAAGCCGAAGCAGAAGCCGTGGTGGCCTAGTGGTTTGACCTATCGCCTCTCAAGCAGAGGCTCATGGGTTCGAACCTCGGCTCGCACCTCTGAGTTTTTCGAAATTCATGTGCGGAATTACATTTGAAATTTACCTCGAGCTTTGCGGTGAAGGAAAACATCGTGAGGAAACCTGCACAAACCTGCGAAGCGATTCAATGGTGCGTGCGAAGTTCCCAATCCGCACTGGGCCCGCGTGGGAACTATGGCCCAAGCCCTCTTGATCTGAGAGGAGGCCTGTGCCCAGCAGTGGGACGTATATAGGCTGGGATGATGGGATGATGATCGCATTTTATCGGAAAAGATCGTATTTATCGTTCTCGTCCTATCATCGCGCGAATTGACGACGCGAGCGGCGCGAATTTCAATGAGGACACTTATTCGAATTCAATATGTTTGATCGCGCGTTCGTACGATCTAAGTTCGCGCGAATAGATTTACAAACATTTTAGTCGCGCGACCGCGTCGTGCGATTGTCAGTTAGGACACCTATTCTAGTTCAATATGTTTGATCGCGCGTTCGTATGATCTAAGTTCGCGCGAATAGATTTACAAACATTTTAGTCGCGCGACCGCGTCGTGCGATTGTCAGTTAGGACACCTATTCGAGTTCAATATGTTTGATCGCGCGTTCGTACGATCTAAGTTCGCGCGAATAGATTTACAAACATTTTAGTCGCGCGACCGCGTCGTGCGATTGTCAGTTAGGACACCTATTCTAGTTCAATATGTTTGATCGCGCGTTCGTATGATCTAAGTTCGCGCGAATAGATTTACAAACATTTTAGTCGCGCGACCGCGTCGTGCGATTGTCAGTTAGGACACCTATTCGAGTTCAATATGTTTGATCGCGCGTTCGTACGATCTAAGTTCGTGCGAATAGATTTACAAACATTTTAGTCGCGCGACCGCGTCGTGCGATTGTCAGTTAGGACACCTATTCGAGTTCAATATGTTTGATCGCGCGTTCGTACGAACTAAGTTCGCGCGAATAGATTTACAAACATTTTAGTCGCGCGACCGCGTCGTGCGATTGTCAGTTAGGACACCTATTCGAGTTCAATATGTTTGATCGCGCGTTCGTACGATCTAAGTTCGTGCGAATAGATTTACAAACATTTTAGTCGCGCGACCGCGTCGTGCGATTGTCAGTTAGGACACCTATTCGAGTTCAATATGTTGATCGCGCGTTCGTACGATCTAAGTTCGCGCGAATAGATTTACAAACATTTTAGTCGCGCGACCGCGTCGTGCGATTGTCAGTTAGGACACCTATTCGAGTTCAATATGTTTGATCGCGCGTTCGTACGATCTAAGTTCGCGCGAATAGATTTACAAACATTTTAGTCGCGCGACCGCGTCGTGCGATTGTCAGTTAGGACACCTATTCGAATTCAATATGTTTGATCGCGCGTTCGTTCGATCTAAGTTCGCGCGAATAGATTTACAAACATTTTAGTCGCGCGACCGCGTCGTGCGATTGTCAGTTAGGACACCTATTCGAGTTCAATATGTTTGATCGCGCGTTCGTACGAGTAAAATTCGCGCGAACCTACGATGATCGCGCATTCGCGTTCTATTAGGACGATGCCTTAGATCCGACTTTTCCCGATGAAAAATCATTGTGAACTACATCTGAGGAGTAGAAACACCAATTCGAAAAGAGAATGCCTAAAGAAATAGTTGCTTGAAATGTGTTTTATTTTGTTGCTGAATTTTAAAATAATAATTATTTTAAGGCAAAATGTATCTCATAGAAAAGCAAAATAATGTATTTTTTTTTGTTGTAGGTAGGTACTGATTTTTTTACTGTACTTAATCAGAATTTCATCTTATAATCTGAACTAATTCTACACGATGCAGAAAGCATAATTATTCTGAACTAACACTTTTTACTAACCCATATTATGCCTAACTATATGAATATACCCTGCTACCCCCCTTGAGATGTTGTTAAGTGACTTTCAAGAAACTAAGGTATCTGTTTTCAAACAATTGTGCCCCTAAGCTTTTAGTAGTCTAGACTCAAATATAAGCTAAAATTGGGCTGCCAGAGTTAATCTGTTCACCACGAGATTAACACGGCGCTTGAATCGAGGGACCGACGTCAACTATACAGAGTACATTTATTTATTTTAGTTATTTTTTGGAGCCTGGACCTATTTTTCTTTATTAATTACATTATTAACGTTAGTTAATAATCGCTGTTTGATTTTTCTTTTACTTAATGATTTTTTTTTTAACTCTACACTTAACTCGAAATTTAACTCGACATCATCATCATCATCATCCCAGCCTATATACGTCCCACTGCAGGGCACAGGCCTCCCCTCAGAATGAGAGGGATTGGGCAGTAGTTCCCACGCGGGCCCAGTGCGGATTAACTCGACATATTTCAGACTAATTCGTAGTAGGTATTCATTGCTCCAAGAGAAAGGGCTACGAATTAGCCCGAAACATATTGAGTTAGAAAAATCAAATCGAAAATGAGGAGATACGCAGAAGAACAAGGGTCACCGACATAGCCAAGCGAATTAGCTCGTTGAAGTGGTAATTGTTGGCAAACCCCAACAATAAATTTTGTAAGTTGGCAGAGCGGCCATTTTTTTTTCTCTCTCCGAATAAACGCAGTGAGTGATATTGGTGCATTTTTAAAATTACAAATTCTTCAGAAATAATATATTATACCAGCCTCTACCAATGCTAAATCGAACAGTAATGGGCAGGCCATATAGCACGGAGAACAGATGGCCGTTGGGGCCGAAAAGTTCTCGAGTGGAGACCGCGGATCGGCAAGCGCAGCGTAGGACGTCCACTAACGAGATGGACGGATGACCTGGTTAAAGCAGTGGAGGCAGGCCGCTGCCAACCGAAGCGGCTGGAGGTCTATGGGGGAGGCCTATGTCCAACAATGGACGTCCTACGGCTGAGATGATAATGATGATGATATCAAGCTATTTAAACTCGATTTAAGACGTGAGTTATCATTAAGTATATGAGTGAATCTCACGGTAGCTTCATGGTCAAAGTTGATGCTTCTTTCTTTGAGATGGACTTTTATATTAAGTACAGTGGGTGAGGAATGAAATAGCTCGATGTAACATTACAACTTGCTCCAAAATTACATAGATAACTTTCCAACTCAGCCGGAACATTTATAACCTAAAATAACACTAACAACTCACACAGGCACAGTTTCCAATTGCCAAGTTCTACGTAAGATTTCCATTTGGGCCTGAGAGGACATAGCGAGATAAACTATCGGAACGGAAATGTTATAGCGGTAACAATGTGATTTGAAGTAAAACAAGTTTCAGAACTTGAACTTACTCTTCTGAAGTTTGCGACACGGGTGGCATTCACACCGAAGAGTTTGTAGATAGAACAGAAATTCTCCTAACCTTATGAAGGAAACCAATAAATATTGCCGAACACCAGAGTTTGACACCGTTTTCACCAGAAATGTGCTAGGATATGTTGAAAGGAATGCTTTTCATTCATGAACCAATAGAAACGCTTCAATTACCTCGCCTCGCTCTGCTCAGCTGTTTCCAGATGTACTGCGCGAGGATAGACAAATGAAGCGTTTCCATAGGTTAATGCAAAACACATTCCTCGCGACACATTCTTACACATCTTTGGTGGAAATGCAGCTTTTATCAGAGAACAGGATGCTTGTTGCCAAAAGAAAGATCTTCCGTAAGATCCTGGAGCCGATACGGAGGGAGGTCAGAGTTGAATCCGCAAAAACCGCTGGACGACATGGTGTTTGACCCGAATATCATCGGAAAGATCAAGTCTTCTAGACTCCGTTGCCTTGGATAAATCGAAACGATGTTGGCTAACAGAGCGGTGAAGAAGGCCTTCTTGGGGCGGCCCACGGGGAGGCGTCCAGTTGGCCTCAAGTACCGCTGGTTAGATGAAGTGGTGAAAGACCTCCGTGCCCTACACACAGAGAACAGTAAGGAGATCGCACACGATAGGACGACTCGGCGTCAAGTCATATTGAAGGAAAAGATCCACTTCGGGTCGCTGAGCCAGCGGAGGAAGACTTTTTTACAAAAACTGGATAAACCCTACACGTTCTGAAAGACAAATTATCTTGACAGACGGGCAATAGTGACATTCTAAAATGAGAGCTCTTGATCTTGCTCCTTAGCTACCAAATACAATCCATAATGATACTGAAGAAGCAACGTCAAAAAAATTGTGGTTCATTGATACAGATTTACGCAAACCAATCCCTGAACCAACTAAAGATAATACAAACACCGAAAATAAATTCTCTAAAATTATAAGAGAATCAGCTACTACCATTAACACTTAATAACTATAATATCAAACAAATACTAACTATTCTAATACTAAATTAGTAAAAAGGATATCCAAATGAAGAAATGCATTTTTTTAAAATATTCTAACTACGTCAAATGATCGCGTCGGTATGACGTTGCCGCACGTCAATACCGTTCACCACAACGATTAATCACCGCTAAAAACTAAGTTCGCACCTCGTTGCTCCCCGCTATTGCTTTTAAATTGTTCGCCTCCTATATCCGTAACAAGAATTAAGGAATAACTTACAATCCTAATCAGTTTGTAAAGGACAATTCGTGACAAATATCTTAAGTGTACAATTACACCCTTTCTTTACACCGGTATTGTACAGCTATCTCGTAGCTGTGATCAAGGCTTTTTTAGCGATAAGTTCACATTTGTACATCTTTTTTGGACTGTAACTGGCTATTTTATTGTCTTTATATGTCTAGAATACAAAGCTTTACATACATACTAGCATTTATTAAGGCGTCAAATACTGCTAGACGTATTTGCATGTCCTTGGACAGACGACGAAGTTACGATCGAGTCCTTATTTGATAAACTACAAGTCTGAGCGTCTCTGGACTTTGTCTTTACATATAAGGCCGTTAGAAGTTATATACTTTTCATAGAAATTTAGAGCTTTTAGATAAGTATTTTACAATTTTAATTTGTAATGTTAGAAATTGATGTAGAAATGCATTTGGAATAGGGCGCAATACATAATGTCACTAGAACATTTTTTATATCACAAGACTAGAGAATCAAAGTGTCGAAACGAGTCGATAAAACTAATAATTTTAAATCTTAATCATAATTAAATCGCAATAAAGTGGTTTAAAATGAATGAAAAATATTGCAATGGAGCAACGACTGAAATTCGATAAAGAATTAATTTTAAATTACGGTTTAATGTAAATTTGCTTTTATTGAGCGGAACAGAGAACATCATCATCATCATCCCAGCTTATATTTATACGTCCCAGTGCTGGGCACAAGCCTCCTCTCAGAATTAGAGAGCTTGAAACGGAGATGCAATATCAAATTGGTTGAAAGCCATCATATATGTCAGATATAACGGGAGCGAAGGGAGAAGAAGATTTCAACTAATCTACTTAACCAAACCACCAATCAAAACGAAATGACCAAATGACGTTTTTGCATGCGTTTTTTTATCTCGGGACCCACCTCTAGGAAATTTAACCGTTAGGTTAAATTAGGTAAGGTAAAGGCTCGGTCGGATCCACCATTGGGTCGCGACCAGTAGTTTGGTAAACCCTGGCCTATTCTATTAGATTATGCTGGACAAATAGGCCTCCCTTCTTGACCTCCAAAACTCCCAATCTGACACATTGTCTGGCCGTCCTTTGCATACGCGTCCAAAATCCCGCCAACTCTTTCTTGGTTCAACTCGTCGTTGGCCGCTGTCTGGCACCTAACCTACCAAGTGAATGAGTGAGCCCAACTCTGTGAGTGTATGCGACAGAACGTGTCCAGCCCAGTCCGATTTTAGCTTAGCAGTATTTTTGCTTACGTTGGCTAGCCTTAAATATTCTAAGGTTGGCTAAGATTGTTTTTGAACACATCACGGTTTAGAATTAGAATTAGAATTTATTTATTTGTCAAAACATAGGTTTATACAGGTTTTAGGTTTACATTAATTTGTTTCACTATGCTTTGCCTAGCGGCGTACAAATTAGCGTGCAATAGGTATAGCATGCAGCATGCTCACTTATCACAATAAATACAATGTCAAAGTTACAAAAACAAAGAATTACAATTTCTATATCAAAATTAAATTCCATTATAATTATATTTGTTATTAGTTTATGTCAGTCAAGTATTCATTTATCGAATAATAAGTGTGTTTTGGATTTGTATTGCTGTTTGGAAAACCTTAGTCTTGGTCTTTTGATTTTCAGTCAGAGAATATGATTTTGTTGCAAGCATATTCTTCAAGCTCTGTTTTACCGAAATAATCCTGATTGTTTTTTTTTACATAAAACTGACCTGATGTAAAGTGCAGATGAGGGCAAAAGTGAGGGTGAGTGGTTTAGTAGCAGCCTATTCACTCTAGCCTTTTAAATCAAGTTTTTTAAGTACCGATCAATGTTTTCAGTTTAGAATGGCTTCAAGTGTTCAACGGAACCAATTATCGCGGAGCCGGCAACAGTTTGTTTGAGGCCGTTACGGAATGTTTGTCTGTCTCGCTCTACTGTCTGTACTATCTTAGTTAATGCTCGTTTTAAGTTCGAGTTTATGTGCTTTCAAGTCTGGTATAAGTGAAAGGGTTTAAAAGGGAGCAACAAAATTTGCCTTTTCATTAAATTATTTTTCACTGCGTCTTAATATTAGTACAATCTTAAGGCGAGCCACGGAAGCGTATTTTTTTGAGTTATGAGTCGCGTATTTTCGATCGCATCTGATTGAGTCTGTATGAGGCACAAACTGGACTGCATAAAACTGTATGTTGGAATTAGCCTGAATGGCTTCGAGAAAAGTATGGTACGGCCGTGCCTTTGTTTTTATTTTGCTCGACTTGGCGGGGGCACTGCCGTGCCCCCAGATAAAATCGAATGCAGCAGAAATAACGTGACCGAAAATAATACGCGACTCACAACTCAAAGAATTCTGGCTTCACCCTTGCACTCATTTGCAGATTTATAATTATCATTTGAGTGTACTCGTATCCACGCGGGCCCACTGCGGATTGGGAACTTCACACGCACCATTGAATTGCTTCGCAGATTTGTGCAGGTTTCCTCACGATGTTTTCCTTCACCGCAAAGCTCGTGGTAAATTCCAAATGTAATTCCGCACATGCCCAAGCCCTCTTGTTCTGAGAGGAGGCCTGTGCCCAGCGGTGGGACGTATAGAGGCTGGGATGATGATGATGATACTCGTATTAGAGTCATGTTAGCATTAATCTCAATTGCATGTTACTTTAACTTGTTTCTTTTACGCAGTAAATAAAGATCGTCTTAAATATTGGCTCATAAATAAATACTTACAAGCTTATTCTGTCTCAAATGCGTATGACGAAAATCTCAATGGCATGTTTGACAATTTTGTAATAAGGTAAACGTACGATTGCTCGACACTGTCCCAATAGTTGGCATATTTAATGTTATGTCATTAGTAATAGAGGTAACAGCAGGGTGTCATCTATTGGGCATTAGCGTGTCGGGCGATCGGACGTTTACCTTAGTAAATCTTGTTGTCATGAATTTTAAATACGCTTTTGCTTTTTATAGACACTTATACGTACGCTTTTCCGGCTATTGAGGACTTGCTAAATAAATCCTCTAGTCGAAATCTCACTTAAGGACATAAATGACATAAATCTCACCTGCATGTTGCATATCTTATATCTCACTGGCTCGCCGCGGCAGCCCGCAGGGGAGGAACAAGTGCGGAGCTGCCTCGACACCCCCCCGTCACATGTCCGAGAACAGAGGGACCACTCGCTCCACTGGGACCAGCCACCACGCTCCTGTGTCCAAAGAGGAATACTTTAGTTTAGAAGATAGAGAAGAGAATAAAAAAGAGTACACATGTGGTGATAATGTTTTCCTATCGTGTTTTGTCGGAAAAGTTTGTATTTATCTTGCTGTCTCAACTACCTTACTGAAGTTTACTGAAACTAATTGAGAAAGCAATATAAATACGCACTTCCACATATATAAGGTAAACGTCCGAGTGCTCGACACGCTAATGCCCAATAGACGACACCCTGCTGTCACCTCTATTATAATGACACAAGATTGAAGATGACAACTATTGGGACAGTGACCAGCACTCGTATGTTTACCTTATTATGGAAAAACATTATTCACTAGATCTATAAAGAATTATGTAGGATTAGCTGACTATGAATATGTTACACAAGTCTGCGCAAATTAAAAATGAAATTAAAGCTTGTGTTCGAAAGAGTATAATTAAGGGGCTGTTTCACCATCCATTGATTAGCGTTAACCGACGGTTAAATGTGATGCCGTCTCCGTCTATTCGAACAAAACAAATAGAGACGGCATCACACCTAACCGCCAGTTAACACTAATCAATGGATGGTGAAACAGCCCCTAAATCTTAACTATCGTAACTTATATTAAGTATAAATGTGAATATAAGTTTGTTTGTTTGAAAAGCTTTCCCACTTAAGTGTTCAATGGATCATGACAGATTTTGGTATGAAGCCAGTTTCGTTCCTACCAAGAAGACATAGAAGACATTTCATAGTTTTAGGGGCTGTTTCACCATCCATTGATTAGTGTTAACTGGCGGTTAGGTGTGATGCCGTCTCTATTTGTTTTGTTCGAATAGACGGAGATGGCATCACATTTAACCGTCGGTTTACGCTAATCAATGGATGGTGAAACAGCCCCTTAACCCGGAATAGCGGCACTAAAGTAATTTTTCACAGACGAAGTAGCGGATAACAACTGTTATAATATTATTATTATTATTTGTACAATTTTTGTTGTAACTGTTCTAAATGTCATAATTAAGGTTCATTTAATTAAGGGGCTGTTTCACCATCCATTTATTAGTGTTAACTGACGGTTAATAGGTGATGCCATCTCCGTCTATTCGAACAAAACAAATAGAGACGGCATCATATTTAACCGTCAGTTAACATTAATAAATGGATGCTGAAACAGGCTCTAAATGTGTAATAATTATATTATTTGCTTTTAAATTAATCCTTCATAGGTAAAGAAGATAGGAGTAGAAGATAGGGCCTTCTTTTTGTGTAACCTTTTTGTTTAAAAAAGAGTAAATACAAACAAACAATATCTAAAACTATGATTAGTATTGCAGTAGCCTGAAATCCATGCCTGAAATAAACTATTAATGAATAAGTGTAGCGTGAGGTCTCCGAAATGTCAAATTTCATAGTTTTTGGGTGAGCTACGCGGGTTTATTTATAGTTAGAATAATTTTGTGAATATTTTGCATTACCTGAAATTAATTATGGCAATTATGCGTTCCGGGGCAATTAATGTCTGTGTTTTGAGACAGTTTTGTATTTCGGAAACTTTTGTCCTCCCTTTTTTTCCGAACAAAACGCAACACTGTTGTGGTCGCTCGTTATTTTCATGGTAAGGTTTTAAGGTGTATTAAATATGATTTTAATCTAAACTTTGTTTTCACGCCCGTAATAACAGATTATGAAAGCCACACTTAAAAACCTCACGCAACAGTGGCACTATCTAGAGACACTATCTAGACAAAAAACGATAGCCCTCATTGTACAGGATTGTTATAAACCAAAACACAAAAGTAACCTAACCTATAGAGTTTTTAGAATATGACCACTTTTTAATTTACGGTATCGGCGAGAAAAAAATTATGACTAAATATTATGACAAATTACCTAGGTACATTATATGACTTCCAAAAATTATGCGACTAAATAAATACACCTTATACCCCCCTTTGAAAATACCATCAAAACCTTTCAAGTACATCAAAACAATTTCCCACCTCTACTTCCAGCGAGCGACAAACGACAAGGTGTAAGGAACACGAACCGCAGGCGTTAATGAAACATCAATCAAAATGGCGGCGCAATTTGCCGGGAAAACATTTCGGGTCACATTGGAAGGTGGTTTGAAATTCGTGGAGAAACCTTGATAAAATTATATAAGTATTTTATACTTAAAGCAATAATTATAAAGCATTGTAGCACAGCACAATTTGAGCTTTGAAAAAACATGGAGGGACGACAATGTCGGAATATAGTTACTTTTTATTACCTTTTAACTATTTTAATTTTCTAATTTAAGACTTTTGAATCAGGTCAATCATCATCATCATCATCTCAGCCGTAGGACGTCCACTGTTGGACATAGGCCTCCCCCACAGACCTCCAGTTACTTCGGTTGGTAGCGGCCTGCATCCACCGTAAACCTGCGGTTTATCAAGTCAATATCTTGACCTAATTTTATGAACAGGCTTATTAACTGCACTTAAAAGTAGTAAGTGATTATTATAACCAGCAATTTAATGGAAGTTTATCTTAGTTTTCGTGATTGAATTTGCCTTAAATTGAAAAGGAATGTAAATACCGGAAGCAAATGCATTAACACAATAGAAAACTAAAAGTAGTGTCAAAAGGGTTTATGTTCAACATGTTCTTTAACATTGATACAAACTGAAATTGTAAAAAAATATTTTCAATAACTTTTGCTAGGAATATTTTGAAATTCTTGATCCATTTCTTTAACTATTTTGTTTGAGCTATATTTAAATTTGAAGAACCTTTCAAATATGCTTTCGTTCAAAGCAAAATATTAATAAATCGTCGATCAAACCATTTCCGTTCATTGTCGTACTACTTGGTTGAGTGGACCATAATTTAATAAGAGAATATTACAAATAGATATATCAAGTATTCTATGTACAAATACATATTCGTAATATATAAGAGAACTGTCTTCAGCTAACAGAAAGTGACATAGTGTACGACGTTCACTATAATACTCGTAATACTTACATTTAATATTATTGTGAAAAGCAGTGTTCCTTTGATACCTTTGATTCCGTTGATACAGCTCATTTAATAGGAATTTATTTACAAAACTAGATTTTCTACGAAAATGAAGCTAATTACTATTTTTTTGCAAAATAGAGATAAAGTAGATGATTTTACTTTACTCTGTTAAATTATATTAAAAACGCAAAAAGAGGGGTGTTATAAGTTTGACCGCTATGTGTGTCTGTCTGTGGCACCGTTGCTGTTAAACGGGTGAACCTACTTGAATGCGGTTTTCTTTATTTGAAAGCAGGTTTTCTAACAATGGTTCTTAGTTATGTTTTCTCAAAATCAGTTTAGCCGTTTTGGAGATAATTTACTTTGAAGTGACAAAGTCAGGGGTTTTATAACTTTTTGTTGGTTAGGTTATAGGATTAGTAATACGATACGATAAAATTACCTTAACATAGTACAAAAGTTTTGATTCTATTTAGATTGCCATTATCGGTTGGGGTAGATCTCAATACTTTCTTAAAAGGCCAGTAATGGACCGGTGACTCTCCTTGAGTTGGGTCTTTGAGTTGGTACTCATGGGCAGCAGTGATCATTTCCCATCAGATGACCCACTTGCTCGTTTTCCTCCCAAGAAATATTGCTAGAAAATCTGTTTTCAAATAAAAAAACGCATTCAAATCGGTCCACCCGTTTAAAAGCTACGGTGCCACAGACAGACACACATAGCGGTCAAACTTATAACACCCCTCTTTTTGCGTGTGGGGTAAAAGAAAGAATTAAATTTAAAATATTCAAAGCGAACAAACAGATGTATACATTCAAAGGTACGTGATAAATAAAAAAAGGTGTACAGTTTCTGTGAAATTTAGTTGAAAGCGAATATTCAGGGGCGGGATATTTTAATCCATTCGATAGTGTTCCGATTTTGTAGCGAAACCTTTTATCGAATTTTCCAGTTCGCGAGATCCATTCGCGTGTGAGGGTGCAACATACGGATGGGGACTTGCGCCAATGGATATACCTAGTTATACTTTTTACCCAGCTGCTTGAAGGAGGGTTATGTTATCGACGTATACCTTTACTTACCCGAATTTCATTTGCCCGAATTTCACAGGCCATACCTACCAATGTTTTCCATAAAATATATAGAAGGGAGCGAGAAGTTAGCATACTCTTCGCTAGTCATACCTTAATTATTGTCCGAATCATCGTTTGTCATATTTTTTTTCCCACTGAAACCTTACAGTTTTCTGAATTTTTTAAATGGTCATCCTATAGAAAACTATAGATTAGGCTAGGTTTGTTTTATAACAATTCTGAACAATTATTGGATTCAGAGAAAAAAATATTATGACAAACAAACGTTCTGACAAACATTACATTCGGACTTTCAATTAGTATGGGAGCCGATATGAACCCATATCAACTCTGAAGAAAATACTATTTCAGAAGTAAGTAAATTACTTTATGGAAAATGTAAATTATGGAAAACGATACTTTATGGCATATGAAAGTTGGGCAAACGATAGAGAACCATTTTTTGAACGTATGTATGAACAGTTAGCAGCAGAAGTGGATGAGCGGTTACGATGCTAAAAATGATTCACACAAGACTCTACTGCCAAGGTAATAAGAGTGTTTAGATCATTTTGAGCACCAGAAATGCTCATCTACTTCTGCTGGTGACTGTACGTCCATTTATTTGGTCCTTTCTGTAGTCATTACATTTGCAATAACTGCAGTAGTGACATAGAATATAATTATATTGTAATGTTTTAAAATATATTTGGAGAGGGATACAGAATCATTATTTTTTAATTGTAACAATAAGGGTATTAAAATAAATTATAGCTAATAGGTACTGAACCCACTCCATGTATATTAAACAAATATGAAACACAAAAAAGTATGAAACAAAAAAAAATACAAAAGTCACAAAAGCCCGAGTGCAAAAAAAAACCTAAATACAGAAACTAACATGGAAAACTAAGTCTAGTGATCTAAAACTCTGTTATGTAACTTAAGCTTCAATAATCAGGATCCTGTACTAGGATTTTTTGAGCTGGTCACGATTTTGTGACTTGCAAAGGAATCAAAACCAATGGGGTGCTTGTCACTGACCAAGAGTCATGAAATTTGCTAAAAACTATGTAAAGTGCAAGCAAAGGAAAATTCAAAAACCGTGGCTTTCTATAATTTATAAAACACTAGCTTTAACCCGCAGTTTCGCCCGCATTAGAAATAGCTTAATGCCGTCTTAACTGATGTATATCATGCACGTGCAATTTATGAACAATGCAACGACAACAGTTTACATAAACGATTCTTGTTACCATGGCAACGCAATCGACATCTGCTTATTTTTGCAGGTGGTAGGACCTTGTGCAAGGTCCGCCCGGATTGCTACCACCATCTTGCTCGCTAATCCTGCCGTGAAGCACACTCGTGTTTCGGCGTGGAGAGTAAGACAGCCGGTGAAATTACTGGCACATGAGGTATCCATCTTAGGCATCTAGGTTGGCAACGCATCTGCAATACCCCTGGTGTTGCAGATGTTTATGGGTGGTGGTGATCTCTTACCATCAGGAGACCCACTTAGTCGTTTGCCATCCAGTCAAATAAAAAATAAAAATAAAACTATTTAGGTACCTTACGGCACTAGATTGGCGGTTTGGAACAAAACCCGCGGCGCATCAATCATCAATATTACTTTGACACAACTGCTGTCACGGACGTCAACAGACTATAGTGAACTGTTCACAAAACCGCGCTGTGAACTGTTTTTGTGCACCGTTTTGATGTAAGAAACATGCAGTCTAGTACATATGTCAATGGTCTTAAAGTTTGGCCTGAAAAAGTTTACGGTAACAATTTGAAAAGCCAACGTTCGCTCGCACATCTAAATATACAATTAATATTATCCTGACCGTGAAAGCTAGCATAATAATGTATTTATAATAATATATGTTAGAAGCAATTTATCTGTACAGATTTTTCCGTTATTACAAGCTTCATGCTGATGTTTGGTTTATTCCAAGCAGAAATAAACGGCAAAATGGGTTCTGTCTCTCATATGTCATGAACAGCCGCACTCAATACGCGTAATCTGTTTAAAATTGTTTCATGTACACAACTTTACATGGGCAAAAACATTCGACTTAAGGATGCCTGTCTACTGGCGGCGAGGCAGCTGAGCGGAGCTAGGGGGGTAATGCGGAGCGGAGGTTTTTTTATGGAATAGGGGGCCAACAGATCGCCTGACGGTAAGCGATTACCGTCGCCCATGGATACCTGCTATACCAGAAGAGTCACTAGTGCATTGGCGGCCTTTTGGGTAGGAGTACGCTCTTTTCTTGAAGACATATCGGTCCGGGAATACTACAGGCGATAGTTCATTCAAGACTTTAGCAGTGCGAGGCAGGAAATTTCTGGACAAACGCACAGTAAAGGACTGCCAACCATCTAAATGGTGAGATAGAAGTGTTGTCGCGTAGGGCGGTGGCGGAAGGATGCGGCAGGGATCATCTTCGCAGCGCTAAGGAGTCAGGTCGATCAGAAATTCGTGCGGACTGTTTCCATCCGCCGAGTTTCCCCGCTTCTCTGCTCACGCTCGTTTCTCCGCCCTGCTTCCCCGTTCCTCTTCCTCGCTCCGCTTCCTGGTTTTGTACAAATTTTTAAGCTAGTTAGTCCACTGAAGAGGACCGGAAATTTTATGCAATTATATTGGTGGATTTTTATTTCACTCGCCACTCCTCTGTCTCGCTCCACTTCGGTGGACAGGCACCCTAAAGTAGGTAAAGTAAGAGTTAAGTTTTATTTGCGTTAAACATGGTGTTAACAGTTTTTAAGATAATTTTCAAACATGTAGGTAAATGTTTAGTTATGTGTAATGACCTGCAAATAAATATCTCTATAATAGGTTAATATTTAAAAGTAGGACACAAAGTGCATAAATATCTGATACGACTCTATTTCTAGGGCTGGCAGGACATGCCAGATATTTTTGCACGATTCGCTGTGGCAGATAGTAATACAGGTGACTGTAGAGTAACATAGGATTTATTTCATAATAGTTAGTACAACCAAAAAAAAGGAAATTAATCATATCAAAATTACAAGACAATGCAGTAATTTTGATGTATTTTACCTTTGTATGAGTAGGTACAACTTAGTGTTGACTGCTACCATGTAGTAAAAACGTATATACCTGCGTAAAACCTACATATATAGTGTCACAAATAATTTATTGAAAATAGCTAAATTAGCTAAAAATCTAAACTCTTATTTCGGATATCTCGAAAACGGCTTTAATAATTTGATTAAAATTTGCTATGACGGGGTTTTCGAGGGAACAATCGATATAGTTTGGTCTTATCTCTAGTAAAACGTGTTTTCGAGTTAATGCCGGGTGAAGCTTGTTTACCCAGTTACACTCGTACATTCATAATTACTATTGTTCCATCCACATCTGAAACTAACTCTCTCAAATCCATGAATTTTACAATGCATACTCGCGCTTAAAATTTATATTATGTTTACATTTTTCCCCGAATTCCTCGAGTGGGAGATTTCGGGCACGCGCGATTTTGCATACAGCCGACCGGAATATGTAATTGTTTGGGGGAAATGGGGATTTTCCATATTTCGCGGCCGCAAGTGTTTATCTGTGCCGGAGGAAATGCTTTCCGATTCGGTGTCTTGATTTTTCCTGACACACTTTCCGGTTTCATATACAGCTGGGGTTGGAATGAAACGTGTTTTATGGTTGATTTCATCATCATATCGGCCGTAGGACGTCCACTGTTGGACATAGGTGTCCCTATAGAGCTTCAGTTGCTTCGGTTGGAAGCGGTCTGCATCCACCGTGACCCAAACGCCTTAAGCTGCATTCACATTTATCTTGTGTTGTGTGGTGACGCATCAGAACGGTATCGGTTGCATAAATTTTATATGGTTGTGGCTTTACAGTCTAACACATTTGGAATCACCATCGTTTTCACCACTTCTTTCTATCACACGGCATAAGACGAGGGAAGAAAGAGATGGTGGATGATCCACCCATCTCCTATCGTTGATCTCGTTGGTGGACGTCTTACGTTGCGCTTGCCGATCCGCGGTCTCCATTCGAGAACTTTCCGACCCTAACGCCCATCTTTTCTCCGTGTTATGAGTATATGGCCTGTTCATTGACACTTCAACGAAGGTATGGATGATTAAATAATGATAAAGAGTAATGTACTACGTAAAGGAAAGAGGGCCACTGACGTAGCCAAACGAATTAGCTCGTTAAAGAGTCACTGAGCAGGCTATATTATTATAGCACGGAGAACAGATGGCCGTTGAGGTCGAAATGTGGCTCTCTAGGCAGCTGATTTTAATGCACACTGTGTATAGGTAGTGCCACCAGATTTGAGGTCACGCACACAAGAATATGTCATGTAATGACAGCGGGATTTTGACATTCACTCATTCATTTATTATTTTATTTTTATGTGCAATAAAGAGTTTACATACATACATACATTTCATTCATTCTCCTTTTTTTCAATCAGTTCTTCATGTAGCTGTGTGTGTAATCATTCACTACAACTCTCTTGGCACTACCTTTATTTCTATTGTCGCTAAACGTAATAAAAACAAAATAATACAAAATTATAACATAAAACTGCATATTATAATTTTGTTTGATTAGAAGCAAGCCTGTGTTAAAGCTAGATTTTTATAGTTAGATACGGCCGTTAAAGCGTATAATATTTTGAAATACCTACAAATTTGTACGAAGCCCTCGGCGCGCGAGTCCGACACGCTCGTAGCCAATCTTATTGTACATTTAATATAATAAGCAAACAGTTAATAGAGTGCAAGTCATTCAAGCAGAACGCGTTGAAAACAAACAATTTCACCCAAAGAAGCGGGCAATTTGTCGGAAAATGTTGTTTCACAGGCGCCCCGTGACGAAGGCGCTTCAAAAAACAATTTTATGGAAAAATAAGGCGCTAAAGATTTGTTCAGCGTGTTGTAACGAAACACATTTGCGGGTATTTTGGGAGATAACTGCAGCGCTTTGACACTTCAATCAATTCTACGCTCGCTCCATTGAACAATATAATGTGGAAAATTATTATTATTAGCCTATTCTGTCCCACTGCTATGCAAAATACTTCCACAGCTCTCTGTCCACTGTATACAAGGGCCAGTCCTTCATGAAATAGTCCAGTTCATCCCACCATCGCCGTCTAGGTCGACCAATCCCTACATGTCTGACGATAACAAGGCTGAGACGAGATGTGGATTCAACTAATGATTGGTAGGGCTGTAAAAGTAACGAAAACCTTGGTACCCGTATGTATTCGTTATTTTATTAGTATCGTTACTTATGATGCGACCATGCAGCAGAAACACCGCATCCCGTCACCGTACGGTATGAACAAACGTACTTTATACAAAGCAAAACCGAACTGTATCGTTATGTATCGTTGGTCTAGATGTGACGCATCGTAACTGTTTTTTTTATGCAGTTCGTAATGTTCTGCTGTATATTTTTAAGTGATTATTGTAATAAATCTAAACTAATATTGTAATTATAATAAGTTATTTTAATTTATAACAGTATTGTAAAGCTGGAGAGTTATTTATGAACGCCCTAACGCGCTACTCTAAAATAATTAAAGAATGACAGTTGAACCAGAACTGAGTACGACCGATACGGGGTTATACGGGTAATGAGACGTATGCGTGAGTAACGATTCGTTACTTCTGTAGTATGGCAATTGGCCACTTTCAGTGTTTAGCAGTAACACAATAGTTTACTGCTACATAAACGCATATTGCTTGTGTCAGCGACAATCGTAATGTATATATTCGAAGGTTTACTTAATAAAAGGGTTCTTGTTCTTGTTCTCTTTACGCACAACTACAGATATCGTCTTATTTACCACCACGTACCATCTCCTTATATTACATGGCGACCCTGCCACTGCGAACCAACGGAATCTAACCGCAAGAAAACCACGCAGTCAGATCAAAAGAAGAAATAATATATGAAGACATCATGAAGAAAAAGAAGAAAAAAAAAAATTTTTGTAGAAGTAAAAACTTTTAAATATTAAGAAGATTGAGAAAACTAATTCAAGACAGACTTCCAAATGTGAAGAATGAAGATCAACAAAGTAAAATACATTACTGAAGAAAGAAGAGAAAAAATAACATTAAATATGAAGAATTTATTGAATAGAAGAAATTAAGGAAATAAAAAGATAAAATAAGAAGAAGCGAATAAAATGAGATGAAGTAAGAAGAGAAAAGAATAAAGCTATATGAAAATGAAGAATGAAGAAATTGAAGTAAAAATAAATATGAAGAAATAATTTAATAAACTAAAATACTTAAAATAAGAAAGATAAAATAAAATCCGTAAGAAGAAAGAAAAACGAAGAAAGAAGAGGTGTCCAGGGTTATCCCGGCCCAATCAAGAGGTGTCCAGGGAAATCCCGGCCCATGTTCCGGGGAGTCCAGGGTTAGCCCGGCCCATGAACGCGAACACCAACAGTCCTCGTGCCATGCGGAGCAGCATCGAGTCACGTGCCGCGCCGTGCCGCCCCGCTGCACCGTGCGTGATGCCTGACGCTGACCCCGATGCCAGCCGCCGCGCCAGCAGCCAAGATGCGGCGTGCTACCAGCACGAGCGACGCTGTTGCCGTTTATGGCGAAAGGTTTTTTTTTATTGGTCTTATTTTCTAGTTATTTTAATAAATAGTAGTACCTATAGTTTGTTAACTAGTATGAAATATATTAACTAGCTCAATTAATAACAATTCAAATTAACTAAAATAATAATAAAAAGAAACAAATTTAGAAATTACACTATTTACAATTTAATTGTAATGATTCATACTTTAACTAGTATCAAGACTGATCACCTCGAAACCAGGCGAGAGTAAAAATTATTACAGTTATTAAAAGATAATTTAAAGTTTTAACTTTTTGCACATTATATTAGATGCAGTGCAATCCAATATTAACATGTTTTTAAGTACCTATATTTATTTTTACATAATTATAAATAAGGGATTGTCGCTGTACGGTAATTTCCATAGAGTTTCATCTCATTTACGGACTACTTCATGTCTATTATAATATTTGAAATTTTACTTATTTCTAGTGTCACGTTGTTTAATTAGGTCGAAACATTCAGTTTCGTAATATCGCCGTGCGAAGGTAAATGCACGTTACGGCCCGTCAGCAAAATTTTAACTAGGACGAGCGCGGGCGCATTTGTTTTTAAACATTCCAATTTAAAATGAATGAAATTTGATAACTTACTAACCAACTATTTATTTTTACTTGATAAAGTTAAAGTTTTATTTTGGTACGGTACATATTGAAACTATAGTTAGAGAACCAGTCCATAGTGATTGATCATGGTGTGAACTACCGTGTCCTCTGTGAAATCCTATTGGAGATTTTAATCTTAAACGGTATCCCGTAACTATTACAGGCACACCAAAATGGGTGACCTGATATGCCAAGGATTTTTTTTTTAAATAGGGTGACCATGCCCTTGGGTGACAATACCCATTTATATATGTTGTGTGCAAGAGACACACATTAGGAGCAGATGACTCCGAGTTATGGCATTAGTTATTAGTATATAAAATAGTACCGATACTAAAATACCAAAGAAGTATTACCTCTATTATCCATTATAAACTAATAAATTAAATAATAATAAATAGGCACATAGATATATGCCAACGATGAATAATTAAGTTATTGAGATATGGATAAAGATTTTTATTTTACAATTTTTATATTTTTTTTTTACGTCTAGATTTTTTTTCCCTAAAAATTTTACGTAACAAGTGACACTAGGATAAATACAGAAATAATTACCCAGTATTATTTTTTTCTTTTCATGTTTAAACTTAAAATAAGTAACTTATCAGAATAGCAAAGTTGGTCTCTGGTTTTATTTTTCAGGAATTTAAAAAAAAATTGTAAACAAGTAACATGCGTTTAATTTTTTTTCTGCCACCCCGGGGGTGAAGGGACTTTCGGGGGAGGTGTAGTATGGCAATTGGCCACTTTCAGTGTTTAGCAGTAACACAATAGTTTACTGCTACATAAACGCATATTGCTTGTGTCAGCGACAATCGTAATGTATATATTCGAAGGTTTACTTAATAAAAGGGTTCTTGTTCTTGTTCTCTTCACGCACAACTACAGATATCGTCTTATTTACCACCACGTACCATCTCCTTATATTACACTTCAAATGTAACGAATACATACGGTTTGCCACAGGCCTAATGATTGGCCGATCCATACACGTCTCCTCTCCGCTCCGCTCGACTCCGCCTAAGTGGAGCCGCACTCTAACTCTGTTTCTATGACAATGACATCTTACCAAGCCATATACTACGAAGTGCAAAATTCGAATTTGGAATCTTGCCGTCCCGCTGGCCATAATTCTATTTATTACGAGAGTGAGAGGGAAGGTACGATACGAACTTCGATTTCCTATTTACTTATAGCCACCCGGATTTGACAATATATTTTTAATATATTTTTACAGGTTATTTTGTAACACATTATATCTATCTATGCAAAGTCAAAGTCAGTGTCAAAATATCTTTATTCAATTTAGGCTATAAAAAGCTCTTATGATCTCAACGAGGTATATACTTACAATATTATTAAATGATATCTATGTATACATCACAGGTATTTAACACAACTTTATTTTAACGCAGTAGATTTGCTAATTGAAGTAGGGATCGCCAATGCGGATCGGAATTATTTCCAAATATCCCTGTCCGTGATAATCATTAATATTAATGTCTTCTTGACAATATAATTTGAGTTTTGTATCCGTTTCATTGGTAATATTTTTTTGAATTTTAAAAAACTTTTTGTTTTTTTTTTCCTCTTCACACCCTTTTTTTTAAAGAACCTAGTTATATTCACTGTAACTACGTCCTTACAAGCAACAGAAAGCAGACGAAGCAATTGCTCTACCTCTTCAGCCGCCCAAGATTAAACAAGCAGTGATTTATAAGAAAACGGATACATAAAAATGGGGAAAACAAACGAAATGAAAGTAAAGTTGCCGTTCTGTTTTCCTCGACAATGTTATTAGGTTATTGCGTGTTTTGGCGCAAACACGTTTTCAAGCAAACCAATATCATATCATAAAAAAACCGGCCAAGAGCGTGTCGGACACGCCCAAAATTCCCGGAACTTCAATTGTTACTACTAGATCGAATAGTTTAGGCGTGCGAAGCCGCGGGTAAACTCTAGTTGCAAATAAAACATAAGCAGAGACAGAAGAAATACCTAGAAAAGAAAAAGAAAAAGCATCTAAAAACTTGATGATATTGAAAGAAAGAAAGAAAAAAAGAAAGAAAAAGAATCTAAAAACTTGATGATCTTTATTTTTTCAAATATATATTTTTTTAAGAATTCCATAAAACCAATATTTTTTTCCGCTAAAACCGGCGCTTCGAAATAAACTACTAAACTCAGGCAACAAAAAACCGTAACCATGCTTCCATGACTCATAACGAATTAAAAACGATCATCAACACACGCAATGTATAGAATATCGTTTGCCACACCGCCAGTTGCACTTAGTTGGTTATACCCCGCAGGGCTACTACGAAACTCGAAGTTCGTGTCGTGCGGTCCCTCTGACACTTACTATTTAATACGAGAGCGAGAGGGACGGTACGATACGAACTTCGAGTTTCGTAGTAGCCCTGCTGTAACTTAGAGTAACACCTCAGTTACGTCACTTTGGCATATTTTCCCCTCATAAGCTCGCTGTACCTTCCATGCATAGACAATGATCTCATAATTTCCCCGCACTCGCGCGGCATACACTTGCGACTTTTTACGTCATTTAGTCTGGTCTTATTGCGTTTTTACGCGACTGGCCGAATGAGGATTATGTTTTTCGAGTGTATGCATGTGGATGTGTATGTCTATTTCTTTGATCTGCTCTGCAGCCTTTAGGCTTTAGCCGTTTACGGCTGAACAAATTTTAACATATATTGAGGTATCTGTGGATTTGTCATAACTGTTAGAGTGACTAGGGTAAATAATATTGTAATACAGCGTCCGCGGAAGAAAAAAATGGCAGGGAAATTGAAAAATCCATTTTATATTGTTACAATATGGTCAAATGTATCTACATCTAAATATATTTAAGCTACCATTTACAGAAAAATATCGAAAAGTATGAAATAAAATAGTAAAAAACAAAAAAACACCCGACTGCATTAAAAAACTAAAAAGCAGAATACAAGTTTAGTGGTTAACAATTCTTAAGTTACTTAACATAATTCTAGTCCACTAGACTTGTTTTCTTCTTTTTAGTTTTCTAAGGCAGTCAGGTTTTTTTTTTTTTTTAAATTTCAGAAGAACATATTTGCCTTCATCAAGATTTGTGGTCGTGCGAGCTATGATTTCAGTCAAGCTATGCATGGTAATCCCTACCGTGCCTGGTTTTAGAATACGACGGATCAACACTTCCCGTGGGTGTCGTAAAAGGCGACTGAGGAACCTAATGTAATTATGAGCTGTAGGACGTCTATTCTTGGACATAGGCCTCCACCATAAACCTCCACTCGGTTTGAAGCGGCCTGCATCCACCGTGAACCGGCGGCTTACAAATTTCTCATCATTCCAGCCTATACGTCCCAGTGCTGGGCACAGGCCTACTCTCAGAATGAGAGGGCTTGGGTCGTAGTTCCCACGCGGGCCCAGTGAGATTGGGAACTTCGCACACTCCATTGAATTGTTTCGCAGGTTTGTGCAGGTTTCCTCACGATGTTTTCCTTCACCGTAAAGCTCGTGGTTAATTCCAAATGTAATTTCGCAACATGAATTTCGAAAAACTCAGAGGTGCGAGCCGGGGTTTGAACCCACGATCCTCTGCTTGAGAGGCCATAGGTCAAACCACTAGGCCACCACGGCTTCCTTATACTTATTATTATTAATAAAGATTTTCTTAATTATTAAAGCAGAGTAAAACATGTATTTATAAAAGGATTCATATCAACACGCTATAGCCACATAAACTGCCTGAAAATTAGACTTAATAGTCCTACACTTTCGGAAACAGAAAAAACAAACCTTAGTAGGTACCGCGTTTAACCGCTGTAAGTTATTTACTGTGTGTTTTGTAAACATGACAAACAACGCAATGAACAAGGTTAAGTTAATATTGTATCAGCAAAAGCTTTTAAAGCAGCATTATAAAAGAAGTAATATCAAGTTATCATTAATATTTATTTTATACTTGTTTTATAATTATAGAGTAATGCATGAACAATAAAAGGTAGTGAACTATTGTTTCCACTGTTTCTATTTTATTTCCTCGCCATCGAAGTGATAAACAGAGTGTAAAACTCGAGCATTAAACCCATTTTCCCCGCGACGTGTCTATCCACCCTCGCCGTATCGACTCGGGTGGCTATATGAACGTCTCGGGTAAAATGGCTCGTTTTATGCTCTTGTTGTACTCATACTCTTTTATTGGTAATATCATTATTACATGTCATTTTGTTAAATTATTCTAATATATTCTAAACAAAATTAATTTAATAATTTTCAGTAAATAATAGCCGTTGGCTGAAATTTAAGGAACAATGTACAATGTACTATCTCTGAAGGTATCATGTCTATAAATCTATAAAGTCTGCAATAAAGTTTTTCTGTCTGTTTTTCCCTTTTTTATAGTCAGTCGCTGGTGCGTCGTACGTTCGTTTGTGCAACATACAAACATTAGCATACTACGCTCGCACCCTCGCCATTGTCGTTTCTTCTCATTGTATTATGGCATTGTGAAACTTTGCCATTCAATGTTTATTATTAGGATCCCGTTGTTAAAGGAAAAGCGTCTTGTTTTAGTTGAAATGTATACTTTCCGGTTTGTTACAAAGGTTGATGAGTTTTTTAATTATGTCAAATCTCCATATCATTTTTATGTTTAAAGTTACATGATACTCAAGTAGTAGTTAATAAGATATATATTACGTAATACATAACAATCCTAAACATATTATTCGAACATCAGATTAGATGGATTATTAACTGTTGAGGTGCCTAAACTTTTAATAAAAAAAAAATGAAAATGTCTATTATAACACCAGGATAATTACAATCAATCATTAAATACAGTGGATCCCAAACTAGGCTGAGCTTGAGCCTGTATCTTGGGACCCGGAGTTGACATATTGTCAATAAAGATAATTACTGTTCTAATGCACAATAAACAAAACCTACATAATACAAAACCAAAATGTAAAGATCGGAAATGAATTATAATAATTATTATTTTCTGAGTTATCAAGAAAACATAATTATCAATAAATGTAACTTTATTTTGATGTTCACCCAAAACTTCACAGTTAAGTGGATTATGGGAAGCTACCATCATGCCTATTAAGTTTGATTGCTTTCCTGTAATATAACTATAACTATCATTATACCGGTATTTTTGGATATGACCGGACACGTAACTGCTAACTGGGTAACCAGGTTAATAGAACTGTCCATTCGTAAATAAAATAAGTGTTTTGACTGAACCCAGCTATTACAGTCGGAACTTTTCAAATTTTTCCTTCTACACAATAATTAATGTTTCTGACTTTGCTCTCGAATTACTGCGAGTGGGGGGAGGATCTTTTTGTTCCCTTCTCTGAGTTTAATCGGTTTCGTTTGTACTCACTAATATTGTTAATGAGGAAGTTTGTTTGTGACGTCTGATTTCACAAATTGCTGTTTTCTCTTTGGAAAAACATCTCGAAATAACTTCCTTGGCTTTGAACAAGTTTATCATGGTGAATTAGAGTTATTTTTATCGTTACGGAGTTTTTAGCAACGAATATTTAGTCAACAAGCTTGTGTTTGTTTTTCAATAGCCCAAAAGGAGGGGTATTAAATAATTATAAATACCCGTAAAATGTGTAGCAAAGGGCGTATATGATAGGAAACAAACTCGCAGGAGTGTCACCTAATGGAAAACGATCACCGCGCTGCCCATGGTCACGCTTAACATAAGTTTAGCAGTGGATGCGTTTACATCTATTATATACATATTTGTTTACATCATTCAACCGAGGAGATTTCAAGATTTTTTGTCAACTGTGCTTGTGTGGACTAATTACTTGTATTGCCGTCCAAACTAGGTACATATCCGTACCAAGTTTTAAGTCGATGCCATTAATCGTTGCAAAGTTCCCTCCTTGCACAGACAATCCTGGTCAAATCACCAAAACGACACTACCAAATTATTGTTTTGTCATCGACTTACAGTAGTATGCCAAATTTTAGCTCAGTTGGATACCAGGAAGTGGTCAAAAATAGTTTGAAGATTTTGAAACCACAATACACATGCATGTTAAATAAAAGTTTGTAAAAACAGCAGTACGATATATCCTATCATCATTTCACCACAAGGCACTAAACAAAGGTGTTATAAGAACTGCCTGCAGCGAGCTCAAATTTACAATCGGGAACACACTCAGCTTGCACCAGGATGTTATGGTCCAAGGAAAACAATACAGCAACTATGAGCATTTAAAATAATATAAATTTTTACAAGCTTTTATTTAGTTTCACTTGTCCCGTTGCCTGTCTGTTTGTCTGTAATGAAATCTTGCAAGTTAAATTTGTCCAACTTCCAGTAGTCAGATTGACTTGAAATTTGGAATACTTATGTAAATTGCGTAATAATCTAGTAGTGACATCCTGGTAGTCCGGCCAGGATCGTCTACGCAGTACAGAACTCTTCAACGGTTAACAGCATAAACTTGAAATTTGGTATGAAAATGTAGATTGAATGACAATGCAAGGAAAGTTAACAAAAAGTACAGTCAGCATAAAAACTTGTATTAAAATGTTTTTTTTATGGTTAGCTTAGGTTATTAAATATAGCTCCATCAATACTGTCTAGGTTGAAGAAGACACTATTGTTTGGCCACTGTTCTGTAGCTTCAGTGTTCGTTACACGGATAAAAACCTAAAATAGACAACAATAACATCATTTTTAGTATTAAGTATATACATCCTACAGCCCGGGCCCATTTGTCCTTTGAGAATAAGAGAGCTTGAATTGAAATAAGTGAATTGCTGAAATATCAGAGGTGCAAACCGAGTTTTGAACTGACTCACTGCTTGTGAGGCTATATGTCAAGCTACCCCTAATTATTTTGTACCTACTTTTAGCCAAAATTTAAAATAAATATTCTATTCCGCGTTCTCTAGTGACTTAACCACTTTACACAAATGAAACAACAGACAGCATAATGTAAATTCCAACCCCTGGAGCGTCAGCGCAACTTCAATTTGTCAACTGTTACCGCCATATTTCTATTCTTCAAAACGACTTTAACTCAACACAGTAAGGCTTAATTTAGCTTTATTACGACTATGGAGTTTGATTAGAGAAACGGAATTCTGGAATTCAGTTTGGTTTGAAATTAGAATAATTGTTTAGTCATTTAGAACAGTTTTAGCGCTTTTCAGATTTCCTAAATGGCCAGTATCTTATCGTCTTGAATAGAGAAATAGTTTAGATATTTCATTCCGAGTTACAAGTCAGTTTATAGACAAAATTTGACTATAAACCTGACTGAACAAACGACAAAACTTATACACAAAAAGTCAAACATTAAATCGGTTGTATTTTATTTATAGTATAGTTAGGTCAAAAGTCGTTATATCTATTATTACACACCCGCTATATGTACTTAAGTATATTATTGTTTCCGTATCTATACTTCGTTTTTTTAACATTAGAAATAAGGTAAACAATCTTGATGAGTCTTTATTGAAAAACGTTTGAAAAAAATAGTTTACTTAGATACCAAAATAATGTAGGTCAGTGATCATAATCATATTGCTAATTTTTACATATTTGCTATGACTTATTTTTCAAAAGTGTTTCTCAATAGAAATACACACATGTCATGATCGCTTACCTCCTTTCTAATGCTAAAAAAATTAAGTATAGAGTGCGCGCGATAAGCGAAGTCGTGGGCAACATGTAGTGTACCATAATATTATTAACTAATATCACTGACCTTTCCATGATGCGTTGAGTTTTCGTGCGTCTCACTCAGATCCGGATCTTCAGTGGAAATGTCGTGGCCGTGTCTGTGAGTGCTGCCACCTGGTATCTGCAACAACAATATTCGGTTGGTTAGATATATAACGGTCTCCCTAGTCAGCCACAAAAGACGTTGTGCACAGGCAATACGCCAAAATACGTCTGTAACAGACGCATATGCCTAGGGCTAAGAGAGATCAATTTACCAGAATCGCTACTTTCTAGTAGCAAAAATTTCACTCGAATGCTTTTTTCCCACTATGTGCTTTAACATTTTTATAATCGCGGTTTTACCCTATTTTAATCGACACAGAAACATTCGTAAGCTTAGATTAAGTTTGCATCCGTGGACAGCTTCGGTCGATTAAAATTGGAAAAAAACCCGATTGTGAAAATAAACTTCAGTAAAAAAACCATAGTGGAAAAAAAACAGTAGTAAGCATTAGGGTGCTCCTTAAGTGAGCAAAAAAAAAATTTTTTTTATTATGATGCGTGTCACCCTTTTATTCTGTTATAAGGCGCAAAAAAACTAATACGTAATTTTTATTTTATTTTTAAAGCAATATTTAGGGGTCGCTACCAGCGAATGAAAAATAAAAAAGTATTTTTGAAAATTCTTTAATTAAGTTCTAAAAAAGACAAGCATACATAAATTATATAACTATTAGGGTTAAAAAAGTTGTAACTTGTGCTAATAAAGTAGTTTTCTTTGTATCAGGGTACTTTTGCCTGAAATTTTTCACAACCAAAAGAAGGAATTGTTTTTGTTCTTCGTCTGTGGTAATTAGTTTATTAAATTCTTCAATCAATGCTACGCCGCGTTCCGCAATGTCGTTCACCAATCTCATAGAACGTACAATTTCTCTGGAAGCTTTGTAGTCTTCATCTTCTTCCCAAAGAAGAGGTTCTTTTTGCAAAAATGCAGACGGAATTCCCAGGATTCTAAAAAATTTAAGGTGTTGCTGGTCACGAAATCCTCAATATTTTTTTCTTCGATGTGACTTAGATCCAAGGTGATTCGCTTTGGGCTATAGTCTGGACCTTCCTCATTCAGTGCAATCACCATTTTTTGCTTGCTTTCAAGAGAAACTTCGTCGTCAAAAAAAATAAGCGCAACGAGTTCTTCGGACACATACCACAAATGCACCAGGTACTTCGTTAGAGCTTTTTTGGATATAGCGTTGTTTATATTTTCAAAATTTCTTAAGACTTTTTAACAGCCACAAGCCATTCCTTGGTGCTGAAGTTGCCACACCACTACCCTTGCCTTGGAAGCAGCATCTTACAAAAATCGTAACGACGAAAACGCAAATTTCAGTAATGGCTTTAAGTTCTTTTTTGTCAGTTTAAACTGGTCTCTGAACATAAAAAGCTTAAGGCATTAAATTGCTTTTGACATCCATCGTGCGCGATGAAGACCTGCTGGAGCTCTGAATGATATCCCTTTATTAGGCACAGCTCCTAAAAATATTATTGTAAGTGTCAATAGTTCCATGTAATCGACACGTGGCTGATAATCATTTAGCTATTTTTCAGCAAAAGAAATGGTGCTGCTTGCTATATTTTCTACGCATCTTAAAGACCTGACGGTTTGAAGAAAGTATACTGAACTTATTCTGGTCAATGTTAGGCCAAGCAGATCTAATTCGTTTGAAGATCGATATTTCTGGTCCACTTGATGGACTTAGTGCTTGAACTACGATTGCTTGTAGCAGTATTTCCAATATATGGTGACGACAGGCCAACCAAAGAGCATCTTTTCCATCTTTTGCTTTATCATGTATAGATAGATAGATTTCTATATTCTATTTTGATTTATAAATGATGAATATAACTGTTTTATGTACAATTGTACATTGAGCTGCAAGTTATCATTATCATAATTTTTTCAAACTTTGACACGAGGTAGCGACCCCTAAAAACCTATCTAAAAAATAAATAAAAAATATAGGTTCGTTTTTTAGGTGATAGAAGGGAATGGCGGGCTGACGCAATCATTTTTCAAAAGTCGAAAAATAAGAAGCACCCTAGTAAGCATTTGAAATTGCTTTAGTCTTCGCATTAGAATAAGCATAGCTTTTCCCTTAATAGCCAGGAAATGTAAAATCATTACAAGTTATTGGAAACAACGCAATCTAATGCAAATTTCAATGATCGATTTCCAATTTGAAATCTTGCAATTTGTGCAGTTCTAAATCTGTGCTAGGTTATCCCAAAATGTTAAGATTCAAGCTGAACTAGCTCTTATGGCAATAACAATAAAGATTGTACTAGTGTAAGCTATTCACCATGTTACAAACTATTGAAATGTACTCTTATTCAGGATAGGAAAATTGATGCAATTGAATATAGAAAATGGCGACGTTTGAGAGGAAATGTTTACTCGTTGTATTTGAATAATATTGAATCATGAAATAAATCCATTCATGTCACAACTACCGATATAAATAAGTAAAACTTTGTCACTTCAAAGTTCAATATCTCCAAAACGGCTGAATGGATGTTAATGAAACATATCTAAGAACCATCGCTAAAAAACTGTTTTCAAATCTAATCGGTCCAAACGTTTAAGAGCTACGGTGCCACAGACAGACACACAGGCAGACAGACAGACACGCATTGCGGTCAAACTTATAACACACCTCTTTTTGCGTCGGGGGTCAAAAACAGACACTGAGATTGTAAACTTCTATTTTTGTTTGTCTGTCTGTTTTTAACGTCTCTAACCCCCATGGCTCCATGGTTGCGTTTAAAACATTTTCCCAGTTAATTCCACAGAAATAATCCTGGATCAAATCCTGATTTTTGACAAGTTTTGAATCGTATCTCCTACTTTTGCATTACAGATAGAATCATAAGTCAAACGGCTATCGGTTCTCCAATCATTTATCTCCGTTTTTGTCTACCGAATTTTGAAAAAAAAAAAATACTTATTTTTGTATGATTTTTTTAAACATTGTCTGAAAAAACACTTATTTAGTATCTCTATTGACGTGAAAGATCTAAGATATACGAAATCTACATATTTAGGTTTGTCTTTGACGTCTCTAAAAACTTATCGAGGGTTTTCATTTGAAACTAATTAACACAAAAGTTATGGCCAGGAAACCAATTTGAAGCCAAATATCTCGAAAACAATGAACTTTGAACTAAATACGGGACACTATATTGCTTAAAGCTGTTGTTGTTAATATAATAAGCTACAAAAATCATTAGAAAACTGAGGAATTCAGATTGAAGGTCATTGGAGCATGGGATCCCCTTAAGAAGCGTTTCCATCAATAATGTGCGAGGATGTGTTGCATGGGATGTGTTTTTCACTAACCAGCTCGCGTCTTAAATCGAGTTGGTTGGTTGCGAGTTTTGCAGCAGCCGCCATGTTGAATTGCTCCTAGCAGAGGAAGGGTTACGAATTAGCCCGAAACATGTCGAGCTAAACTTGTCTTAAAACTTGAGTTCATTGTCATCATTATATCAGCCATAGGACGTCCACTGTTGGACATAGACCTTCCCCATAGACCACCAGTTGCCTCGGTTGGAAGCGGCTTGCATCCACCGTGAACCCGCGACTTTAACCAGGTCATCCGTGCATCTCGTTGGTGGACGTCAACAAAATTTCAGTTACAAGTAACAAAACTTGACTTATCATGTGTTTCATCATCATCCCAGCCTATACGTCCCACTGCTGGGCACAGGTCTCCTCTTATAATGAGAAGGCTTTGGTCGTAGTTCCCACGCGGGCCCAGTGTGATTGGGAACTTCGCACACACCATTGAATTGCTTCGCAGGTTTGTGCAGGTTTCCTCACGATGTTTTCCTTCACCGTAAAGCTCGTGGTAAATTTCAAATGTAATTCCGCACATGAATTTCGAAAAACCGAAAAACTCAGAGGTACAAGCCGGGGTTTGAACCCACGATCCTCTGCTTGAGAGGCCATAGGTCAAACCAATCGGCCACCACGGCTTATGGAGTTATCTGGGTTTATTTCATTATATATGTGCGAGACTCACTATAGTTTTATGTTCAAAGTCTAACGATTCCATTAAAAATACACTCGTTTATTTATTCGCTCAGATTAAAATCATTCCCGTATCCAGTAAATCCAATATTATATAAATTGTAAGTATGTATACCATATGAACCTTTACCTAATGTAGCGTAAGAAATCACTGGGCTGGTAAATTTGCGGTCCAAGGTTCGATGCACGGGCCAGCCTTTTAAACTTTTGTTAATAACGCAGTTATCTAAGGCAGGAAAGTTAGTTTGCTTTTGATTATTGGAAAGGGTTTGCCTGACCTTTTTGCGGTTGAGTATAACTGTAAAAATTTGTTTCGGACGCATTTTATATAAAATATACTGAATAATGTTCTTTCATCGTTTTTTGTCGGATAACCTCGTATTTATTTTGCTTTGTAAATTAGCCTACATTATACAATGCCATGTAAAAGATAGTTTTAAACATGGCGCTGATTGCATAAAACCGGGCCAATCCACTTTTTTACCGACACTAATCTGTCCGCGACATTTTTCAAATGATTGCAGATTTTTGTAACTAAACATGTTTTTTCTGTAATTCAATAGATGGTGTACATGAATACATGCCATCCTACGTAAGTTCAACCTATTAAACCGTGAAATATCTTGTTGGAAGTACGATTTTTTGGTAACGCCAGAGACAAATTAGGTAACGCAGGAGACGCCCAAAGTGTCCGTAATCGGCCAGAAATGCTTAAAAATTATATTGTGATTTACATTGACGTTTTTTTTTATTCGACTGGATGGAAAACGAGCAAGTGGTTCTCCTGATGGTAAGAGATCACCACCGCCCATAAACATCTGCAACACCAGGGGTAGTACAGACGCGTTGCCAACCTAGAGCCCTAAGATGGGATACCTCACGTGCCAGTAATTTCACCGGCTGTCTTACTCTCCACGCCGAAACACAACAGTGTTGCTTCACGGCAGGATTAGCGAGCAAGATGGTGGTAGCAATCCGGGCGGACCTTGCTCAAGGTCCTACCACCTGCAAACGTTCCATTAATAATAATAATTATTGTTGTGTCTTGTGTTGTGAATAAATGTATTTTCTTTCTTTAAATTTCATGACTCCTAAACCAGGCAGTTAGGATTTCAAGGTTTTATCCCGAACCTGTGGGAATTTTGGAATAAAAAGTAGCTATCTACACACCAAATTTCATCGAAATTCATTCATCTGTTTAAGCATGAAGGATTAATAAACATCATCATGTCAGCCGAAAGATGTCCACTGCTGGACATAGGCCTCCCCCAAGGCTCTCCACTCAGACCGGTCTTGTGCTTTCCGCATCCACCGCGATCCCGCGATCTTAACCAAGTCGTCGCTCCATCTTGTTAGAGGCCTACCGACAGCTCGTCTCCCGGTCCGCGGACGCCATTCGCGAACCTTCTGACCCCATCGGCCATCACTCCTGCGAGCAATGTGCCCCGCCCACTGCCACTTTAATTTCGCAATTCTTCGGGCTTCGGGTTAATAAACATACATGCACACATTCTCATTTATAATATTAGTTGGATATCCTGTCCAAAAGCCGTGGTGGCCTAGTGGTTTGACCAATCGCCTCTCAAACAGAGGGTCGTGGGTTCAAACCCCGGCTCGCACCTCTGAGTTTTTCGAAATTCATGTGCGGAATTGCATTTTAAATTTACCACGAGCTTTGCGGTGAAGGAAAACATCGTGAGGAAACCTGCACAAACCTGCGAAGCAATTCAATGGTGTGTGTGAAGTTCCCAATCCGCACTGGGCCCGCGCGGGAACTATGGCCCAAGCCCTCTTGTTCTGAGAGGAGGCCTGTGCCCAGCAGTGGGACGTATATAGGCTGGGATGATGATGATGATGATGATCCTGTCCAAAACGACTGAAAGTCTATGGGGATAAATACGGGGCTGATTATGATGATGATGATGAGTCTAAATGATCTGAAAAAAGCATCGTACAAAAAAAATACTTTCTTTCATCGGGACCAGAGCACATTGACACATTCTTTAGCTTTGGTCACGCTTGGGTGAACAACGTGAAGATTTCGATCGTATTTCAATTAATGCGACTGATTCACGTCTTTATGGAAATGCACCCTATTTTTTTATTTATAATATCCATAAACTTCTTATTTAGTTTTCACTTTGTCTCTGGTTTTTATTTCACAAATCAATCGGTCGCCAGGGCAATACAAGTCACGTTATCATAGCAACCGTATAATCAATATTTGTTTTCGAAGCAGCTGTCGAAACTTCGCGAAATCCGTAAAAATGGTGATTCTTCTTGTAAAAAGGGGTGATGAGAACCAATTCCTGTATGATACTAACATAGATAAATCCGTAGATGAAGTAGTTAGTGATATAACAGCGATATACAATGGGAGACTGAAGGTGTCGAGGATTTGCTATGAGTTGGATGAGCTAAAGGACCACGGGACTTTTATGCCGCTAGAAATGCAAGGATTGACTGATGAACAGGTATTTTACTGACTTTTTAACCACCGACGCAAAAAGAGGGGTGTATAACAGTAACAGTTTGACCGCTAAGTGTGTCTCTGTGGCACCTTAGCTCTTAAACGAGTGAACCGATTTGAATGCATTTTTTATTTGAAAGCACATTTTCCAGCAATAGTTTTAAATATTTTTATCAAAATCGGCTTTGCCGTTTTTGAGATATTGAACTTTGAGCGTGTGAGGTAGGGTAGACCGGGGACAGTTGAAACAATTTTCACTTAGCCTGGTGTAATTAAATATCTATTGTATTTACAAAGATGTTACTGGTATTTGTCTAAAGATAGACTATCAGGCTCCTAATTAAAACACACAATAAGGCTCCAGCTCATATAGGAAACCTAAAATAAGTGCATAAAGAAGACGGGGCAGAGTGGTTCAATTGACCTAGTACTAAGGACGATTGAACCAGTGTGTAGGGACAATTGAAACACTAATATAATATCAAAACAAGGAAATATCTTTATTCAGCCTCTACAGTTTTTACTACTATTAAACGTAATTAGTGAGATCGTTAATCATTTGTTAACATAAAATGTGTTTTTTTTTAAGTTATACTATAATAAACATTTGGTTCATGTAATCACCAATATTTTTATGTCTAAGTTCCCTTCAGTTATTTTAACCATCTTATGTTATAATACTTTTGACGATAAATATATTTCTACTTTGATATAACATTATAATTGCAAAATAGTATCTTAAACAACAAAAAGTTATTGTCATACAAAAACAACTGTTTCAATCATCACAATGTTTCAATCATAACTTTCAGTTTAACCACCTTGATAAAAGTGTGATTAGACCGAAAGAGTTCTACAACATTTCAAAATAACGTCATTTTAGATATTTATTCATCCTTTTTTAGGGTTCCGGAGCCAAAATGGCAGAAACGGAACCCTTAGTTTCCCCATGTCTGTCTGTCTGTCCGTCCGCGGTTTTGCTCAGGGACTATCAATGCTAGAAAGCTGTAATTTTGCAAGGATATATAGATAAACTATGCCGACAAAATAGTGACAGTTAAAAATTAAAAAAAGAATTTTTTTAGGGTACCTCCCATAGACGTAATGGGGGTGATTTTTTTTTCTCATCTAACCCTATAGTGTGGGATATCGTTGGATAGGTCTTTTAAAACCATTAGGGTTTGCTCAGACGATTTTTAGAACATCTGATTTTCGGTCACATACATACATGCATATATATTAACATACATACATACTTACATACCTAGACTTAACCAGACTACCCTTCTTTTTGCTTCCCCCAGTCGGGTAATAAAAGCTGGTAGTAAATATGTAAAGTTGGGGACGTTTGAAGCAACAGGACGATTGAAACGTTTCAACCGTCACCAGACCAGTTGTTTCAAATGTACCCATTCGACACTTTCTACTTCAAGGTCAAAATTAAGTAACTTACATCGTCATTTTTACTAGTCAAATTAAATATAAATACTAATTAATAACTACAGAATAAGACACCATTTAAGTATATACACAAATAAAGAAGATTTTTTAGGTATAACAAAAGGAAAGACGATGTAAATACTTACTTTTGAGTCCGAAAATCGAAAAAGGATCCCCAACACGACTATGTCGCTCGCCGGCGCGCGCGCTACTGAAGACAGATTCCGACCAGTCCGAGCCACGTTCAAGCGCCGCGTACCGTTCGTAGGTACTACAGTATTCGAGAAAATTGAGATGTTTCAATCATAACGTGTTTCAATTGTCCCCGGTCTACCCTAACTTTGGGGGCGGCAGACGTGAGCTTGCCTTCGGAATCCAAAAGCTTAATGTTTACTTGACCTGAAATGTATAGTCAAAATACCATATACGGGACATATACGCTATTTTTACACAAGTAATATTTACCTCGACGTTTCGGCAACGTTACAGTTGCCGTGGTCACGAGTAGACTGGAATGTATATTTCAGATTTTTTATTTTTTATTTACGACGGTGGAAGCATTCTACACTGCCACTGAACGTAAATATAGTTAGTGTTTAGTTTTGTAACTAAGGGACCCCATGCATCCGTGTATTATTATTATTATTTTTTTCTTTAATTGTAGTTTTTAAGTATTTTATTTGTAATTATTTTATTTTGAAAAAAAGACTCCGCCAAGTTTCTTGCGGCGCATTCTTCTTGGCAATAATGGTCTTTCCGAAAGCGCTGGTAGTTTAAAAAATGACGTGTAAAAGTGCCCATTGCGGCACACAGCCATAGGAATCTTTTTTTTTAAGTATTGTTCTGATGATGAGTATGATGTTCACACAAAGCATATGCTTTGCATATGATTTATTTATTTATTGTAATAAAACACCGACAACAAACATATGATCGCTAGATTATAGCTAGGGTGTAATAAAATGTAGTATTATTATGTTGCTTTACATAAATGAAGACAATAAATTAAATAAAAAAAAACTGTAATATACATTTCAGGTCAAGTAACCATTAAGCTTTTGGATTCCGGAGGCAAGCTCACGTCTACGATCGATACGATACGATCATTAATAATAATAATAATAATAAGCCATTTCTTTCGGACAGAATCCATAGAGGTTAGTTACAATGAAAATACAAACAAGTGCAATCATTGGTATCGCGAACTCAATTAAAGCAAAAGCGATCTACATACGGTAAGACTACCGGATCGCCCAGTGGTAGTGAACCTACCTATAAATCTTGAGGTTCCAGGTTCGATCCGTTGAGGCAATAATTTGTATGAATAATACAGGTGTTTGTTCTCTCTCGAATCTTGGGTTTTTATCTATTTAAGTATGTACTTATCTGTGTTTTTATCCATTGCCTAGACTTAGTACCCCAAGACAAGCTTTGCTTACTTTGGGACTAGGTCAATTGGTGCCAAAGTGTCCCGTGATATTTATTTATTACTAGCTTTTGCCCGCGGCTTCACCCGGGTGGAATTCGGTTATCGCGCGCTGTTCCCTCGGGAACTGTGCATTTTTCCGGGATAAAAAGTAGCCTATGTTACTCTCTGGCTCATAAACTATCTTTATGCTAAAACTCAAGTCAATCCGTCACTCCGTTTCGATGTGAAAGACGGACTAACGTATAAACACACAAACACACACACTTTCGCATTTATAATATTAGTATTTATATGGATTTTTTTAATGGATTGGGATTCGATCTACGCAATGTCGCTATGACATTTACTGTGAAAAAGTTCCGCTGTGGGTCACAATTCAGTTAAAGTAATTCCCTCGCACCTACGAGTATTCTACGCAGACTAAGTCGCTAGAAAACTAGACAAATATTCCTCGATGGCCTTCCATTTTATCTCGAGCAGCAAATATACTTCGCAGTAATTCATTCAAAACTCAATATTCTTGTTAAGCGGAGAGGAGCGGCAGCAATGTAATAAGGGGTCCTTAAGCGCTTCTTTTATAAGACTCCTTACTTGTTACGAGTTCAAATCTGTTTATTACTAGACTTTCGCCTCCAGTTTTTCACCGGCTGCAAAAGGCGTGCTGCAAAAGGCGGGATTTTGAGTTTTAAATGTATGTTTTTTATGAGCTATGTACGAGGATGCATGTTGGATTTACTTGTAGTATTAATTTTAATTATTTATCCACTGTGTTATTGATCTCCGTTTACTTTAATATCACAGAAGACATTTTTAACAGAACAAATGACGTTAATTTTTCAAAGACTCTAGTGGTCTTAGTGTTACTGTTTGAAAATTAATCAAGAATTTTAAGATAGTAATTGTGCCAAAGGTTCTTAATTTATGATGTTTTTTTAATGTCCGTAGCTAATAGTTTAATTTTATTTAACTAAGCCACAACTAAGCGAAAGAATGTCTCTCTTATGTGACACGTCAATGTTACTCGTCGTGTTTGTAAATTGTATAATTTGACTTTTAAAAATGATTTTGACGTTATTATTATGGTATGAAAAAAAAAAACGAAAAAAAAAATTTTTTTTTTCATTTATTTGACCATAATTCTAATTGTATGGCTAAATATGCAACAAAAATTTTCTTTGCTTAGATAAAAGAGTTAAAACTGGAAGATCCTTGGGCCAAGCGCTGCGCCCCTATGAACTATGTGGAAGCCAAGGACGACATGGGACGAAGGTGTGGGCTCGCCCCCCCTCCAAACCTTCAGGAGGTGCTGAAGAAGGCTGCAGAAACCGCTAAGGAGTTCGTTAGTAAGAAGCACGTAAGTATCGGCTTAAAAGGGTTTTTCAGTCAGCCGGCGTGTTCTACGACTCTACGATTCGGCCGTCTACCCCGAACTCGTCCATCAATCCCTTACTTCATGGCCTCTGCAGTAATGAATTATTTTTAAACAGATTTACAATATTATTAAATGATATCTATACATCACAAGTATTTAATACAACTTTATTATTAACACAGTAGGTTCGCTTTTTGATGGGATCGCCAATGCAGATCGGAATTATTGCCAAATCGCACAGCACCGCTCTGGTGGAAATTGCTGAGCGGATCGAGGCTACACATCTCTGGTTGAGATGCAGCCTATTGCGAAAATGGGCAGCAGCACTCTCTATTTCGTAATATTATTAAGTACTCTGGTGCGAAAGGCAAGGGTAAATCACCACTCTACTTTCCCAAGAAAGTGGTCATGAAAGTTGACATCGGGTCCTCAACCGGTGACCACGACACTCAAAAATGTAACGATTTAGTAGAGGAAGACTTCAGTCGGAAAAAACCGAACCCTTACAGGATCATTTTGCTGTCCATCCATCCGCCTGTCTGTTTGTCATGACATGAACCTTTTTCTTAGAAACACATGGAGTTATCAAGTTGAAATTAATATCAAATACTCAAGTCTGCTACTACTTGAAACAGCGTAAAAATCGAACTTCTGAATTAAAATTAAAAGATACAGCCATTTAAATATACTTAGCGGCAAAAAATCTGGCTGTCAAAAGTATACAGTAATAGATAGGTAATTTTGTATGTAGAGTGGGCCAGATTTTGTGCCGCTGAGTATATCTTTCTCATACAAATTGTCGGGGAATCAAAACCTAAAGGGTACTTCCGGTTTTTCTGGTTACTTAAAATTGGGTATGCAGGTTTTTTATGTCTGTTTGCGTGTGTCAGTAACAAAATGTTACTAGATAGTGTTAATTTTGCTATAATAAGAGTTAAATGTTTTCAAATCGTTTTCTGTTTAAAATAATAGTTCATATCGGTAGGTACCATCAGCCAAATATGTGGTCTACCTGCATGTCATAAAACAATAATACCAAAAGACGTGTCCGCGTCAACTTGAAAGTTCGACTTTAGCGACACATTAATTTGATAGGAACTTGTTTAAAAATTGGTAGACCACTTATTTGGCTGATGGTACACATAATAAGTGGGCTACATTTAATGAGTCCTGGTATTATCAACTCCCGTTAAACAGATTTTAGCTGTCTTTCTCTGGCAGGTGTACTGCCAGAGTGGCAAGGGTTTAAAACAAGTACTAAAATATTCCTAATCTTCCCTCAGGTGGATCTCCGTAAATGTCTCACCCAGAAAGACGTAGCACGGGCCTTAGACGAGCTCCGGGGGGCAACTAAGATTGTCTTCCCAGCTGGTCTTCCGCCTCACGACCCTGTGAGGATGGAGCTTGATAACGTTGAGGATTTGACCGGCACTCAGGCTGCGCTGGAGGTCTTGGATCCTTCGAAAGCCTGTCTCTGGGCATGCGGGAAGAAGCTACTCAGTGGGAACAGGCTGAGTGATCATTTGGGTATGAAAATGAATGATGTTATGTAGGTGTATTGAAAGAGTAGGTTTGTTATTAGCAAGCCGAAAATGAAGCGTATATACTGGCCAAGAGAGCGTCGGACATGGCCAGGATACGGTTTCTTCCCTTTGTGAAAAAAATAAATAATTATTAAATAATGATTTCAAAAGACCTATCTAACGATACCCCACATACCATTATTTTTTTCTAATATTTTATTTTATCTGTTTGTTGATATAATTTACATATACTTAGGTACTTAATTATATCCATGAAGAATTACAGCGTTCTCATCTTCAAAGTAACACAACCGTTCGTTCACCATGCTACCAGATGTTGGATGCTTTGCTTGAGTTCGAAACGCGTCGGTGTAGTGTGGTGGTGGTGATAGATGGGTTTGTGCAATTTTTGTGTGTTTTTACAGTGTGGAGGAGGCACATGAACACACATTTATTGCATAAACGTAGGTATCATATGGTCGCGGATGAGCAAAGTAATTGTTTCAGTTCATAATTAAATTATTAAACGAAACTAAGAATACACCATATTATTAAGAAAAAATAACCATACCTAAGTAAAACATAACTTTAAACTTAATACCTACTAAATTAAATCTAAAAAAGGCCCCCGTGGCATGGTGCCCAAAAGGCTGGCAGCATTCCCTCGTTGGATGGCGATGGCGATTCGTTGACAGAGATAGCTGCTAGCCCTTTGGTCTCCAGTGTTGTCGACCGGGCGCTTTTGCACTTCTTTAATTCATTTGTGTGCGCCGGGACCCCAAGGACCCAGGGTCTCGAAATCGACAGCAACGAAGTTGTATGCTGAACTGAGACCCTGGTATTTTAATATTTTCGTGGTCTCTTTAGTTCACATATTTGTAGTTGGCACATTATGACTAATAGGATTATTTTGAAACGTAGTCAAGACCGTTTCCTCAATGGCGGCCGGATGTAGGTAAACATTCGTGTTTCCTTTTCCGTTATCTGTTTTCCTGCGAACGTAACTTGCGTTAAATGGAATGATTTCGTATCATGAAAATAAATTATAATATAAGGAAGTTGGGAAATCAAGAGAACCCGGCCGTTTTAATTGAGGGTGTATTTTTTGGGTACCGTAACTCAATTGGCAAAAACGGAATCCTACAAGGGTTCATCTTGCTGTCTGTCTGCCTGTTTTTCCGTCCATATGTCAAGACAATTTTTTTTAAAATGCGTGGAGATATCGGTCTGTTAAAATCAAAAACTTAGGTCTGCTACTAAGTACTACCACAGAAAACTACCTTGGAGTAGTGAAAAACGATCAAGAATTGAGAGCAAAGATTCGTATTATTCGTACAAATATCTGAACATGAAACTACCGTGAGATTCACTCATATAAGTAATATTGTACTGGATAATTCACGTCTTAAATCATTTAATACAAATATCTGCCTCAATCGAACCCGGAACCTCAAGCTTCATGGTCAGGTTCTCTATCCACTATCTCCGGTCGTCAAAAAACTATATTTCAACTGTCACTATCCTTTTTTTTTCAGGTAAGAATGACAAGACCAAAGTAACAGTGAAACTCTGCGCGTCTTCTGAACATGCACCTGGCAGGGAGCCCGTGATGACTGAAGCGGAGCGCAAAGAGCTGATGCTGCATGCGTACCGGAGACAAGAGGAGTGGAAGAAGCTGGAGGAAGATGATGACGATCATTACATGGACTCCAAGTGGGCTGACGGCCAGGGGTTGAAGAGAGCGTTGCACGGGTTCAACGATATTTCGTGGAAGGCTTCGCCGGGTCTGAAGAAGTAGATTAACATCATTGTCATCAACCGGAAGATGTCCACGTTTAAGCAAAGACCTCCCCCTTAGATAGCCTGTCTACTGGAGCGGAGCGTGGCAGTGGAGCGGTGAGCGGTAAAGATCTACTAATACCTCTAGCTCTCTCTCTCTCTCTTCAACTGCCTCTCCAACTAGTGAAGGTTAGCACGGACACATGACATGGTATGGGGTATGGACAGCAATCCGGTATTTGACTACTCCTGAATTTGCACGTCTTATATATTATATAAAATATAGGCATACAGAAAGTGTTTAGCGAAGGGAAACCAAAAACCAACTTATACCGGTTCTTTTTCGCAAACGCTTTCGTCTATGCAGCAAGTATGGCGCTATTAGCGTGTGACGTCACATGCCAGTATGTCTAATGTCTATCTTGATTTCAAACCTTTATAACTGTTATTTGTAAAGGTAGCTTAAAATTGTTTTCTATTCGATAAAAGGCATTTAAGTTTCAGTTTTAATCCAATAAAATAGTCAAATACCGTATACCGCTCCGCATATCCGCTCCCGTGGAGAAAGAATAAGTAACTTGCTATTTGAATTACGGTGCCCGCAACTTTCGCGATGTCGGTCCACCTAGTGGGAGGCCTGCCAACGCTGCATCTTTTGTTTCAATGTATGTAGATGAATGACGGAATGAAAAATTTATTATTTCATAAAAGTTGTCCATTTCATTGTCCATTTTAAAAAATCCTGACGCTATTTCAACAGAAAAATAATAGCTATTTGTGTTTAAAATATAATAGTAAAATTTCGTCAAGTTAAACTAAATGTGTTGTTGGAGACAATAGAAATTTTCGATGTAGTTACAAAATTACGATTGCGTGCCTGCATTTCTCACAAGATTTCGTGATGTTTTCCTGACGTCAAGAAATGTTGTATGTTTTATGCAGTTTGTTTTATGATCTCATCCTTAGTGTTAATAATTTCTTGACAAACTGTTTTGTTGTCAATTTCATGACGAGACAACTTTTTGAGAAATACTCTTTTTTGTTTCTTTATTGCTGTGGTTTAGAAATACTTATTGCGCAGCTGTGTATCTATTTCGTTTCTGGACAGAAAAAGTCCTTTAAGTAGGTAATAAGACTGTTAGCAGTAATGAGAAGTTGTGTTTTCCTGACATATTTCTATTAGTAGATATTAGTCACTATGCAGGCTTAGGACTAACTCGTCCACATTTTGCGACAATATTGAAATGTAGGTGAATTTGGACTATGTGGAAACCTTATAAGAAAATGTTTTTAAAGTGTTTTTAATCATGGATAAAGAGTTTTTACTAAGCGCACTTGGATTATGACTTTTTTGAGGTTATGCAGGACGTTCATTGCATTCGACACCACCGGAGGTGTCGTTTGCAATCACTGTTCCGTTCGACACTACCTAGTTATGTCCAAGCTACTTTATACTAAGTATGGTATCGTTTTTTTGTTCAAAACCTGTATAAGTCATGCCTACATCACAGGGACATCGCTAATAGTCGGTGGTATCGAACGGAACAGTGATTTCAAGTCCATCTCATTGGTGGACGTCATTCGCCATGCTTGCTGATCCGCGGTGTCCATTAGAGAGCTTCTCGGACCCAACCACAGATATAGATTACACTAGATTACGCGAATGCATCTACTTCGCGTGTCCGAACCCCGACCAAACGTCGGGGTTGGCCCCATACAAAGCTGACGCTAACTGACTAATCATGACTAGTGACTGACTCGAGCCCCACGGCGCGGGCGGGCGGCGCATTTGAATCGATTTTGGGCGGACATCGGGGAATTCACATCGCTAATTCGCTCTTGAGACGTCACAGTAGATATAAAAGTGACAAGGTTGGTTTTCATACAGATTGAGGTGTTTGCGTTATCTAGTGTAATCTATATCTGTGGACCCCTTGCTATATGTTGGTGTGCAATAAAGAGTTATTGTATTGTATTGTAGATGTAAACACATCTTGGCCCTGTGTTGTTGTGATGTAGCCATGCCTTTATTGGTAGGCTTATTCTCGCACACCGTTAGCTTTCTTGCACAACTCTGGTGGATGCACAGCCTAATTGTACACTTATTAATATCACAACGGTAAATATCGTTATATTATTAACATTTAATGTTACTATTGATTGATTTATGTAATACAGTTTTGGATTTGCAAGACGCGTTTTATTTAGAGTGAAAAACTCCATAACCTCTGCCATAACTATAAAAATTGGTACAGGTAGTAGGTACACAATGGTTTTCCATGGTATTTTATTGGAAATCTTCGTATTTATCGTGCTCTCTCAATCAGCTTCAGTACCCAAACGTACACAGTGAAATGCAAATGGACTTGTGCAAGGTCCGCCGGATTGCTACACCATCTTGCTCGCTATCCTGCCGTGAAGCAAACAGTGCTTGCACTGTTGTGTTCGGCGTGGAGAGTAAGACAGCGGTGAAATTACTGCACTTGAGGTGTCCATCTTAGGCCTCTAGGTTGGCAGCATCTGCAATACCCCTGGTGTTGTAGATGTTTAGGGCGTGGTGATCTCTTACCATCAGGAGACCCACTTGCTCGTTTGCCATCAGTCGAAATAAAAAAAAAAAAAAATATTATTATGTACCATATTTGTATCAATAGTTATTTGTGTCACAAGGGAGCAAAATGGTGTATTTACGGCGAGGGCGTACATTGAATCCAGAATGTAGCGAAGGATTCTTCTAAAGTAGAATCCTGAGCGTAATGAGGGATTCAAGTGTTAACGCCCAAGATGAAAATAATTTTGCTCCCGAGTCGCTCATACAACTTTTCACACCGAGCATTAAGAAACTTGAAAAAAATAAATTCTATATATTATTAAAGAACAACCAGCATAGAAAATGGCGTGGCTTTCCAATTATCAACTTCAAAAAATGGCATTTGCAATAAAACACTTAGAAAAGCCTTGAACAAAAGTTGCACTTTGCTCCCTCTCGTCAGGGAGGAAAAGTTACTTTTCTGAAGGAGAGGTGTGAAAAAATAATTCCGTACCTATGCATCAAAAGGTAGTATTATATCACAAATAACCTAACAAAAGCAAATTCACGAAGAAACACGCCCTGTCGTATATAAATGATGCTAATGATGGATCACCGGTCGGGTTAGAAAATGACGCGAAAGGAATCATATAAGAATGACGCATGGCTTTAATATTGTGATAAGAGATCATACGCACTGCCAACGGGGATGGAGGTTGTCTGCTGCACTCAGAAACCACAGTTAAATGTTTGTTTTCGGTACGGTGAAGTCGGACAAGCGTATTTATTTGGGTGGTCGCGTTTTTTCGTAAAAAAAATTGCCATATAACCTAACCTAACCAACAAAAAGCTGGGAAGCCCCCGACTTTATCACTTCAAAGTTCAATATCTCAAAAACGGCTGAACGATTTTGATGAAACATGTCTAAACCATCGCTAGGGCAACCTGATTTTAAATTAAAAAACCGCATTCAAATCGGTCCAAAGAGCTACGGTGCCACAGACAGACACACATAGCGCTTAAACTTATAACACCCCTCATTTTGCGTCGGGGGTTAAAATTCTTTCAACGAATGCGCTGCAAAAAATATTGATATTGATGGTAGAACAAAAAAATGTTCTACAATATTCAAGAATAAATTACCTAATATCTATAAAAAAACTTGGCGATATCATTATGTCCATGTCCAACTAGATTGTAGTTAAGCCACTACTATTTTACATTTTAAAATTTGATACTAATATTACAAAACACAGATAGTTCAGAATTCAATCTCCATACAAGTACGCTCGAGCAAAGCACACATAGACACTGCTCACGGACACGACATCTCGGACCAGTTGGGACCAGTGCGAGCGCGAGTACCATCTGCTTGAGACACGCATCTGTGAACTTTTTTGTGCAATAATGGAGCAACAAAAAAAAGGTATTATAACTGTTCAGTGGACGGCTGTTTAAATTGAATAATCGTGAATTTCGCCAAGAACGAAATCGTCGCGATATATTTCTGTGACAAATTTATATAATATAACCCCCATCCCATCCCAGCCTATATACGTCCCACTGCTGGGCACAGGCCTCCTCTCAGAACAAGAGGGCTTGGGCCATAGTTCCCACGCGGGCCCAGTGCGGATTGGGAACTTCACACGCACCATTGAATTGCTTCGCAGGTTTGTTGCAGGTTTCCTCAGATGTTTTCCTTCACCGCAAAGCTCGTGGTAAATTTCAAATGTAATTCCGCACATGAATTTCGAAAACTCAGAGGTGCGAGCCTGGGTTTGAACCCACGACCCTCTGTTTGAGAGGCGATAGGTCAAACCACTAGGCCACCACGGCTCTCGCGGCTGCTCGGATATAACAAAGCCATTAATATTTTTTTGTTATTAATTTATATTTCCATTCTTCCCGTTTCATTCTCAACTATAAATCAAACAACTAGATATAGTGTCACTACCACGATAGTTTTTGGCACAACATGCACAAACCTGCGAAGCAATTCAATGGTGCGTGTGAAGTCTTCAATCAGCAGTGGGCCCGCGTGGGAACTACAGCCCAAGCCCTCTCATTCTGAGAGGAGGCTTGTGCCCAGCAGTGGGACGTATATAGGCTGGGATGGATGGATGAAAAGTCCTTTCAAAGTCCTCTCTTTGGCTTTCTGGCCCACTAGATGACCTTGCTGCCTGGCGCTAACCCATTTAACCGTGTGTCCCGAACAGGTCGCTAACATCATTGATCATGAAGGCCTAACTGTAATTTGCAGAGCGGCGTGATACGGGCAATGCTTGAATAGATTTGACTCGGAGGTAGAGCCATGGGTAGCCTTTGCTTTGCAGAAAATCTCTGAATAACTTTCTTAATACTTTGTAATGTTTTTTTCTTGTAGGTAGGGATTTAAGAGGATTTTTTTTATTCGACTGGGTGCAAGTTGTCTCCTGATGGTAAGAGATCACCACCGCCCATAAACATCTGCAACACCAGGGGTATTGCAGATGCGTTGCCAACCTAGAGAGGCCTAAGATGGGATACCTCAAGTGCCATTAATTTCACCGGCTATCTTACTCTCCACGCCGAAACATAACAGTGCAAGCACTGCTGCTTGACGGCAGGATTAGTGAGCAAGATAGTGGTAGCAATCCGGGCGGACCTTGCACAGGGTCCTACCACCTGGATATTGAGTGTATAATTTGGACGTAACGGAGTATTTGAAATGTCTTCGATGTGGTGAGGAGTATACAGGATGTCCCGTAAGTAGTGCGACAAACTCACGCAGCTTTTGCGGTTGCTGGGGGGGACCATCGCGAGTGCTGCCTTCTGGCAAGACGTCGTGTTCCGGCGGTTCAGGGGCACCATGCCGCAGATGAATGCGACGTCAAGGTCGACGCCGTTTTGTCACCAAATTAGTTTTATCTACATGCATATCATAACTTCCCTATTATATGTTCAGAAACGACTATCAAATGGCCTTTATTAAGAAACCTGGTATCTGCGGGTGCATCTTAATGTTCACATTAAAGTACAGTGCATCTTAATGTTTACATTAAAGTATGGGTTTTTTTTTTTAACAATGCATATCTGTAGGTACATATTGTAGAAAACTTATGACATGCATGTAGATAATAATTATTATTCAAAGTCAAAGTCAAAGTCAAAGTCAGTCAAAATACAGGCCATATCTGAACATATTATAGAAAACTTATAATATGCATGTAGATAAAGTTATGTATGCGGCTATACATAATTAGGCATTAAAACACTCATGTGATCTTATTATGAAACTCGCCTTCGGCTCGTTTCTCATTATGCACCAGCCACATAAATAACTATTAAATATTACCTATTGATTATAAATATGTATGTTAGTCTGTAAGGTATTTATATTGTATGGGCCAAGTTGCCCGATATAAATGAACACACGTTATAAAAAAAAAAAAACCGTTTGCGAGTCTCAAGCTCCAATAGAAAAGAGTAAAAATTCTGCAGCATGCAGGCGCCAATGCGGAAAAAACTAGTTTCCACTTAGCCTTGTAACTTTCACTTCCGTTGCTTCTATGAAATAAACCTGTATTTTGCAAACTACTAAATTGAATATGGTCACCGGATGCTCCAGCAAATTCAGCCCGAGAATAATTATATCTCGGTAAGTGATGGTACGTGATGGTAGGGACGTGCCAAGAAACGGTGCCGCGTTGGTTTAGGCTAGTACAGTGGAGCTGTGTAGTAGCTGGAATGTTCATGGAACCTGAAGACTTGGTTCTTTTTACTGTTGACCCCCGACGCAAAAAGAGAGGGGTTATAAGCTTGACCTATGTGTGTCTGTCTGTGGCACCGTCGCTCTTAAACGGGTGAACCGATTTAAATGCGAGGTTTTTTAGCGATGGTTCTTCGACATGTTTCATCGCCGTTTTTGAGATATTGAACTTAAAAGTGACAAAGTCGGGGGTTTTCCAACTTTTCGTTGGTAAGGTTATGACAATATATACTGGCTTATATCTGGATCTGTACTACGAAATGCAAAATTCGAACTTCGTATCATGCCGTCCTGCTGACGCATATTATTTAATACGAGAGTGAGAGGGACGGTACTATACGAACTTCACATGCATACGGATTTTCACTCATGGTATATGAATTTCAAATTAAAAACTTCATCTCCACATTTTATAAAAACCATTTTTGAAGAATGAACGTCTACTTATGTAGCTAAAAATAAAATCAAGACAGCATTAAAAACTTTCACTTTAGACATACGCCATTATCACAATAATTCACAGTACAGTAGAATCCGGTTATAACGACGGCCAAGGAACCGGTGATATTACATCGTACTAACCGGGCACCGTACTCAACGAACGGATGTACTTTCATGGTGGCTCATATTAAAACCAAACATATGCGTATACTTACTTATGTCGTTAAAAACAGTTGGTTCTTAAATGCGAAGTTGTACTAAACGAACTACACTGTAGTTAGAAAATGAACAGAGTGCCCTAAGGTGTCGCGATACATTCCGTGCCTGATACGTTCCTAATACGGTCGTGATACGATACTGTGAAGTGAGTAGATATCTTTAAGCGCACGATGACGGAGTACTTTCCATTCAAGCCAGCCTGCCAGTGGCTAAGCAGCGCAAACGCTCCACAATCTCAGCCATTGGCATCACGTGCGGCTGACTGCAGATTTTTCCGCCGATGCCGAGATATTGATAATTTCCCCTGACCGTTTTGTGGATGAGATAAGCCTCCCTTTCCGTATGTGCTGTTTTTAGATAAAGATGGCGGGTATTTTGTGGAACCTTTACATAGCAAGGGTAGAGTCAAGCTTGAGGAGATTAAGGGGCTGTTTCACCATCCATTGATTAATTTTATTTGACGGATAAATGTGATGCAGTCTCCGTCTATTTGAACAAAACAAACAGAGACGGCATCACATTTATCCGTCAAATAAATTTAATCAATGGGTCGTGAAATAGCCCATTAATGTTTTAAGGCTTTAGTGATTTTCACTCTTATTACCACACCCGGGTAGCTTGAAGGTTTCGCGCTGCTAAGGAAACTGCAATGTGGCTGAAACGTCGAGGTAATTCAAAGTCAAGTCGAAATATCTTTATGCAATTTAGGCTATAACAAGCACTTATGAATGTCAAAAAATCTACCACTGGTTCGGAAAAACCTCTGTTGAGAAGAATCCGGCAAGAAACTCAACGAGATAATTACATACTTTTTTAAACAAATATACAATATTATTAAATGATATATATGCTATGCATCACACGTATTTAAAACAACTTCACTTTTAACACAGTAGATTATCTATTTGAAGTAAGGGATCGCCAATGCGGATTGGAATTATTTCCAAATATCCCTGTCCATGATAATCATTAATTTTATAATAGGTACGCCTTAGATTATTAATGTCTTCTTGACAAGAGATTTGAATTTTGTATCCGTTTAGTTGGTAATATTTTTTGTAATTTTATTATAAAAACGTATGCAATTTCTTAGAATCGACTTTTTGGTTTTAGCCAGTTTGTAAGGTGGAACTTTAATACATACATACATACATATCACGGGACAATTCACACCAATTGACCTAGTCCCAAAGTAAGCTTAGCAAAGCTTGTGTTATGGGTACTAAGCAACGGATAAATATAATTATATAGATAGGTACATACTTAAATACATATTAAACACCCAAGACCCGAGAACAAGCATTCGTATTTTTCATACAAATATTTGCCCCGACACGGGAATCGAACCCGGGACCTCAAGCTTCGTAGTCAGGTTCTCTAACCACTAGGCCATCTGGTCGTCTAAAAACTTTAAGCTTTCCTGTGTTTCTAGTAGCCTTAGGCTTATCGAGGTTAGTGGTAAAATCACATTATGTTCTTCTTGTGTTATTACTCGTTGCTATCGTGATAATTCCCGGTTGTGCTAATAATTATTAAGAGTTAGAAGAGTTACCTGAACGTCTGTTACGGGTAGCTTTAGATTTCGCCATTTAATTTTCCATTTACTTCTACACCTTTTATAAAACCGAATTGAAAATCAATGCGTCTAATATTACCGTCCGACGCGATGACATCAATCGCTGTCATATGTATGCATATTACATCAATGTCATTATTTTATACGGGGATTTATGTACTTCCAGTGTTCCATCTAACCAGTAATTTGCGGAATAAAGATTGATAGGGTGTTGTTTTTATAAAGTAAAAATGTTTTAGGGAGGAATATTTATGATGGAGTTATCATTTTTTTATAAATATGTCGAAACCCAGTCGGAAGGATGCTTTTATTAAGGGTGGATTACAAAACGCTGTTAGTATTAACGATTTTCGTTGGGGGAGAATTAAATAAAAATGAATCTTTCTCAAAACATGTAAGGATAAATTTAATACAACATATTGCTACGAAGTAGTACTGGTAAATGCTACATTACTACAACTTTAAAAGTATCTTTTGCTTTCCACAATTTCATTAGATCCTCTGCCATTTTGAAAAAAAAAACCGACACAAAAATTCATTTATTAGCGTCAAATCAAAAATCTGCTTTATTTACGAAAATGGTTACGAATACGACTTGTAAAGGATGCAAGTTGAAACTGAGGCGCTTCGTCCGCACTTTGCGTTGCGTCAGTCAAAACTTCACTTTGTAGCGGTCATGCTACTCGTACTTTTTGCAGAGGTGAAATGTAAAAGTCGCCAAAACGCAACTGAGTGCGAAAACAACGTTCATTTTATTTATTGCTTTATAACACGTAGTTTTCAAACTAAACAATGGATAACGGTGGTGGTTAACTTCTCGTTGCTGTCCTTTGTTTACCTTGCATTTGTGTTGGACGAAATTCGCTAACTGTTTTGAGCTTTGTTTTTGAAAGTTTACGTGTAACCTGGGGCCATTTCTGTTTGGTTTTTGAGGTTGAATTATGAATTTCACCTTTTTTAAAGTTCCGCTGCCAAAATGGCAGAAAGTCATAGTTTCGTCCTGTTGGTCCGAGTCAAAATCATGCTACCTTGTTTTATGTTTTATTTTTATTGCGGGTGTCTTTTATGCTGATGCAACTGTTGTCAAAATTAAAAACAAATATGGAGGAAGACATAAGGGCTTATATCGAGGGATATATTTACAAGCTTTTATTTTACGTGTTTCTAAAAATCAAATCTTGCCAGACTGAGTAATTTAGTTTTAAGATTATACTATCTTTTTTCTTCACAAAAAGTACATAATATTCAGATACTTATGTCTTAAAGTTTCATGACTTTCACAAATAAAATAAGTATCTATGGAACTCTCGTCATAATTAGCCAGTGTCTACTACTTAACAAAAACCTCTCCCTTGAAATGCCATAATAAACGATAATTTGCCACCTACCGTCTGTCCACCTATTTTTTTTTATTCCACTGGATGGAAAACGAGCAAGTGGGTCTCCTGATGGTAAGAGATCGCCACCACCCATAAACATCTGCAATACCTAGGTACCTAGGTATTGCAGATGCTATTTATTTCATTTTTAGCATTAGAAAAAGGGTAAACTATCTTGACGAGTATTTTTATTGAAAAACGTTTAAAAAAAACAGTAACTATCCTAATAGTACCCTAGTCATTATAAAAGTAAGTAATAGTATCCTAATAGAAAGAAAGAAAGAAAGAAAACATTTATACGTGACATTACATGACGAGAAGTCGTGAAGTGACATGGATAAGACTAATAATAATAAAAACAGAAATAATAATAATAGTCCTAGTAGTATTAAATATAATGACCCGGATAACTCACGTCTTAAATCGAATTTAGCTCGACATGTTTCGGGCTAATCCGTAGCCCTTCGTCTTCGGAGCAACGCGACTCAGCGGCTGCTGCAACACGCGCACTGCGCGCCGCCGAATCATGTCGAGCTAAACTCGATTTAAGACGTGAGTTATCCGGGTCATTATATTTAATATGAGTGAGTCTCACGGTAGTTTCATGTTCAAAGTCCTAGTAGTACCTGTACTTATGATACCAAAAGCATGTAACTGATCATAACATATCTGAAACTTATTTTTGAACCTTCTTTCTAGGGGCATCTGTTGTACCTGTGGACACTTTCCAATTTTTAGACTATTTTAAATATTAAAAAAAAACTGTCATTAATTTTGTAAAACTATTTATTGTTTTAGTATCTTAATTAAACAGTCTTTCATAATCACCATTTTGTTTTTAATTATCTACTAAAACTATAGAGATCTAAGCATATTTTTAAAAATGCTCATTTTGTCCATAGGTACAAGTGCAGTTTGTACCTATGGACGACAAAATTGTACCTGTGGACGGGACCGTACCTATGGACAAAAAATCAACAAAACACTACAGAAAAATAATTAAACATCCAAATCTTAATAAAATAAAACAAAACAAATAGCAATACATTTGGCAATACATTCAGAATCTCCTAATAAATTTTTTGTTATTTGGAATTGCAGTATTCTCGGTATAACTCTTCAGCAGAATCGTCGGAGCTACATCGCCTACATCTTTAATAGAATCATCTGAGCCATCATTTAACACATAACATTTTTGACATATAAAGCTAGATTCGTCGTCAGAGTCAACATTATTCTTGTAAGACTTTAAAACACATTTCTTATGATTGCAGTACACATGCTGCATGTAAGTAAACTTGTTTTAGGATTCTATTTTTTGCATCCCATGCACATAACGTATGGCAATGTCTCCACAAATTCCCGTATTTGTTTCTGATCTAAGCCCATGTGCAAATATGCTGCTTCTTTTAAATAATCATGTAGCTGTTGCTCTTCTGCTTCAGCAAATACCCTCCTTACATTTTTAAAAGATCCATATTTTCCAAATTTTTGTTTCGATTTAACTTATCATACTTGAAAATACTCGATTTAGGCACATTGAATTTTTCAGCAACTTTTCTACGAGAACATCCATTTTTTACTTCCATAATGACCTCGGTTAAACTTTCAGGACATACTTTTTTTCGCGTTTGGCCGGTTTTAGCACGAGAAACTGATATCAAACAGAAAAATAAATTCATATTTAGCTGTCTACAGGTTCAAACTGTGATTTTGTACCTGTGGACAGTCCATAGGTACGATAAAAAACTTGTCCACAGGTACAAATTCGACACTTTACAATTTAAACTAATGTCAGTCCGTTAAAAGTCGCCCGAGACCAGCAATAACTACATAAAATAAGAAACAAATCATGAAGTTATTCATTAACTACGAAGAGACTCGCAGCATTATGCTTAAAACTTTAGAAAACACACTCAAAATACGAATAAAAACTTACTTTTGACGTAGAAAACTTTCCGCAGCCATAAAAGACAATACAACTGACAAATACGAAAATGACAGATAGTTAATGTTGCCATACCAGAAAAATGCTATTCGGGTGTGTTCAAGATAATAGTCTATGGTTTGTAGTTTTTTTTTTACTGCTAGTGTCCTTAGGTACAATCGTCCATAGGTACAACAGTTGCCCCTAATGCTAAAAAACAAAGTATAGTAACGGGTCTGCTCTGCCAACATAGCGTTTTTCGTTACTTGATCCCACGAGAGCCTCTATGCACCCAACTTGTAATAATTGTGTCAAATACCAGGTAGGACTCCTAAAAACCAACGCATTCTGTGCGACTACAAAGTGCGACTAATATTCAGACAGACTCAGACTGAAACTGATTTCAGGAATCATGTCTTATTCATGACTTCCTGATTTCTTCACAAAACAAAGAACAAACGGGACTGAATTCGTTAAAGATAATATATGTTTTCTTTGTACTCGTAACTCCAATAATAACCCGGTTGGAGTTATTGCTATGTAAAAATACAGGCGCATTCACGTTTTTGTTCTTACATTAATTTGTCGAGTGAAGTTGGGCATGATATTCATATCAAATACGGTATTTGACAACTTCTGAATTTGCCATATATCTTAATCATCATCATCGTCATCCCACCCTATATACGTCCCACTGCTGGGCACAGGCCTCCGCTCAGAACAAGAGGGCTTGGGCCGTAGTTCCCACGCGGGACCAGTTCGGATTGGGAACTTCACACGCACCATTGAATTGCTTCGCAGGTTTGTGCAGGTTTCCTCACGATGTTTTCCTTCACCGCAAAGCTCGTGGTAAATTTCAAATGTAATTCCGCACATGCATTTCGAAAAACTCAGAGGTGCGAGCCGGAGTTTGAACCCACGACCCTCTGCTTGAGAGGCGATAGGTCAAACCACTAGGCCACCACGGCTTCATATCTTAATATATTCATATCTTAATATTATTATGAAAATATAGATATACGTATACAGACAATGTTTAGTGAAGAGAAAACTTGAATCGGTTGAAAATTGGATTTATAGTGATTTTTTGAAAAATCTATATACCTGTCTCTTTCTCAAACGCTTTTCTCTATGCAGCAAGTATGGCGGTACTGGCGTGTGACGTCACATGCCAGTATGTCTTTCTCTGTCTAATCTTGAATTTCAAACCCTCATAACTTTGTTATTTGTAAAGGTAGCTTAAAAATTGTTTCTCTATTCGATAACAAGCATTGTGTAGTTTTAATTTATAAAACATACACAAAATAGTCAAATACCGTATTGAAATATAGGACCTGAAATACGTGTCTTATCTAGGACCTGTTTCACAATACCCTAATAAATTTGTGAAATTTTATGTGATAACTATTTCGAGAGGGAATCACGATTTAATAAGGTATCTATTTTATGTACCTATGTATCTGTAACATTAAGATAAGACAGACGTATGCTGCATTGAAATCATGAATAGCTATTTTTTTTAAGAGAAGTATCTTCGTTCCATTCTCCATACAAACGTAGTCCCGGTCTCATTTGAAAACTAGGCAACAGAAATAGATGAAATTTTGTAAGTATGGACTAGACGTAATTATCTATGCCTGTGGTTTTCAGATTTTCATATAAATGTGTATTATCAGAATTACAGGAGCTCCAAAGTCGACAAAAAAAAGATGTCAACTTTGCACGAGAATTACAGACTAATAAAGCATGTCAGTCGGTGCCTCAGAACGAGCCAGCAGGAGTGATTGAAGCCCAATATAAAATGCGTAGGTGAGGTAGATGACTATAGGTCCACTCCTGCTGGCTCGTGCTGAGGCACCGACCGACTTCAGACTGTTAGAAAATTATTTTCATGGTTTTTTTTGTCGGTTCAATTTTTTGTTATAATTTTTTTTTTTAATTTGGGTTTTGTTCCGCGTACCTTGCATGCATTCGGCACAGTTCCATGCGCCATGATCACGAGACGATTGGAGAATTGTGAGTGTGCTGATAGAAACTGTCAGTCAGAAAAATAAATTGGAGGTAACCGATCTACCCTTTTGCTAACCTAAATATTGAGCTTCGTTAAAATCAAGGTAGCGGCTCACGTAAAAAGAGCGCTGGCGATATACCTGCGCAGTGAGCAATTAACGGACCAAACGGGTGGAAAGACGTGAGGAGCGAGGGAGGGCTTGGCTGTGCAGTCGCGCTATTGGTTCGGCAGTCGACCTTGACCTTTTCGTGCGCGACGGTACCCCTGCGCAAACACATCCCCTCCACTGTCACCCAGCGCTCTTTTTACGTGAGCCGAACTATACGTGAAACAAAACCCTAATTTAATTCACAGAATTAGTGCTGACCGCGATAGTCTAAAATACTGTTGCTTATTATGTACTAGAGTTTACCCGCGGCTTCGCACGCGTAAACTATTCTGATAATTACAATTGAAATTCCGGGATTTTTTCAAAATTCCTGTGGGAAATCCCAAAATTTATATCGTAATCTTCATCGAGGTGTTGTGTTAAGAACAACTATCCCGTGGGAATATTGGAATAAAAGTAGCCTATGTGTTCAGACCCAGCTATCTACATACCAAATGTCATGACCAAGCCCAGCGTAATCTGGCGCGCGGCAATGAATGGGTAAAGAGCTTTACAGACTGCAATGTAGGATAATGAATAGATTTATTTTTCCCTGAATGGCAACACTGGCATAGATAATAGATCGCTCGTTTTTGGCTCGAAATTCGAACTTGTGATTTTATTTTGCTTAATATACAAAATGTAAACACCCAATATCATATTTTGTCAAGTTTTTCGCAATTCCCAAGGTCAAAGAATCGAATAGCTTTAAAATTCCAAAGAAATAATGCGTTGTTTGGGAGAAACGTGTCAAAATGGTGTTATAGAGCGCCATCCTGCTCTGTCTCGTTTTTTTGTCCCGTTCTGGCGGTTCACTTTTATATTATAGATTTTGATCGTTATACGTTTTAAACTTTACGTATTTTAACACATTGCCGTGTACACATTTGTAATTGAGAATGTGTGAAAAATGCGTTTCCAATTGAACTGGTGGAACACGGTTGATTGAAAGTAAACATGTACGAAATTAATTATACATGAAGCCTGAGGTTATGACTAAAATTACATACAAATATTTGCGCAAATACAAAGGCTTAGATGCTGACAGTTGATTATTAATTTTATCATTCATACATTTTACCAACAGCAAAGATGCGTGCTTTTGTCAGAGTTGTGCGTGGAGAGCGGGTGTACTGCCTTTTCGGCGAAATATGTTTTGCCAAATTTCACTTAGCAACCAACCTTTCGCCGAAGTTTCATTTGGCAAACCAATCCTTGGCATAACTTTGCTTCGCATTTTTCTTATTTCGCAACATTTTTATATTGCAAAATTTTACTTCATCACATTTTTATGTGGCAAACAATTAGTTATGTAGTAAATGATTGGCTAAGGCAAATAACAAATAGTCAAATAACATTTGGCCAATTTTTATACATTAGGTAGGTATATCAGTCATGATATACAATAATAAAATTAATAAATGTTAAATCATGTGGCGGTGAGCGAGCGAAGCGAGCGAGCAAGACGAGACTAGGCAGAAGCGACTTGGATAGGTTAGGTTCAGAAGGCTAAGGCGGGAGCGAAGCGTAGCGTAGCTTCCGCCTTAGCCTTCGATGTTAGGTTTTTTTTTGTAACAGAACGGAAAAAAACATTGGCTTGCTTGCTTGTTTGCTTGCTAAATGAAGGAATGCCAATCAACGCATTTGACGAAAACACAAATGACATCTTAAAAATATCCCAGGTAATAATTTGCATACTAATCATTTATCAAATCATTAGTTGGGAAATGATATCAGTGCGAAATGTTGAGTTGGGAAATGAAATTTCGCCTAAATAAAAATATGGGATAAATAGTTTGGGAGCTATTAATTTGCTAAATAATTTGTGCCGATACATTAGTAAACCGATTTAATAAGAGTTCGTACGATCTATGATGCCTATTTATGATACCGAAAATCACTTTTTACTGGAATGTTTATACTTAATATTACTACATAAATACTACTTCATAAATACTTAATTAATTAAGTATAAACGTAGCAATAGTATCGTTAACCACGCATCACAAAATGACGAGAAAGTGGGTTCGATTCCCAAGGCCTAGGTTTAGTTTTCAACAATTTATTCAAGCGTTGGAATAGTTTGTACCTACTTAATACCTAAACTCTTCTTGTCACCAAACTTTATGAAATCTCATTTCCAATCCGTTAGAAAAGCAATTGTTGATACCAACACTAAACATGATCGTCAACATACCTATACCTAAAACCCAATGTAATTTTCATCACAATCTTACGAAATTTCATCTCCCACCCGACACCACATTCGGTCCGCAATAACAATTTAACGAATAACAACATAATGTTCGCAGTAGATTGCTCGCTGTCAATCTAATATTTATGAGGGTGTGTATTTACGGGCAGCAACGGATATTGCTCTGTCCAGGGAATCGCGGCGTATCTCATCATATTACTGGGTAACTGTAAACGGGTTTAGGGAGGATGTTATTCGAGAGAGAATAATTTTTGCTTTTAAAGGGTGGAATGGTTTTTGTGAAATTGTGAAAATAATAATGATTTCTTTATACTCCAAACCAAACGTTTGTCAAAGAGCTATGAGTAGGCAGGATTGATCGAATCTGGATCACGGTGCTGCATTATAACACGCATTGTCGATGTCGGTGCAAAGACTGCCTGGTTGAAGTGGGAATGGGCCGGCCTCGTCAGCCGAATGCATCCACTGCGGTGGGCTAGCCACTGAGTGGTTACCACAAGACGGATGGCGACGGCGGGGTAGGCCCAGGCGGCGGTGGCGGGACGACCTGGACATATTTCTCGACGACTGACCTCAAGCTGCTTCGGATCGGGAGAAATGGAGGACATGGGGGGAGGCCTTTGCCAGAAGTAGGACATCAATCCAAACTAGATAAAATAAAATAAAATATTCACCTTAGTGGATAGGTATGTTGCGTGAAAATTTATTAAGAAACCAAAATCTAGGTATACTGGTCCTATACCAGTCCTGCATTTGTCAATTGGCTGTAAAGGCCGCTGCCTAGGGACGGCAGATTTCAGAGAGCGATCACCCGATTTCAGAGGATATAACCTAACCCAACCAACAAAAAGTTGGAAAACACCCGACTCTGTAATTTCAAAGTTCAATATCTAGAAAACGGCTTAACCGATTTTGATGAAACATGTCTAAAAATCATCGCTAAAAACCCTGCTTTCAAATAAAAAAATCTCATTCAAATCTGTCCACCCGTTTAAGAACTACGGTGCCACAGACAGACACACATAGCGGTCAAACTTACAACACCCCTCTTTTTGTGTCGGGGGTTAAAAAGTCAAACAAGTTTTAGAAATGTACATGGGGCGGCGGAAATAAAATGGATAACACTCATAAAAAATATAAATCTGGCACTGCCCTATTACTAAGAACTGCAAAATTCGAATTTTGTGTCTTGCCGTCCCGCTGATGCTAATTAATATTTTAATACGAGAGTGAGAGAGACGGTACGATGCGAACTTCGATTTTTGAATTTCGCGGTAGCCTATCATCATGATTATTATTTAGGAAAACTAAATTACATATTAAAGACTAAGTAAGCACCAATGTACTGTTTTTTAATAAGTATTTCAGAATAAAATAAAAGTTCAGTGAGTTTTACGAACCTATCTTTTTTTTCTAAAATTAATCTGAATGTTCATCTCAAGCAAATTCATACTTATATTTGATTTAGTTAGAGAAACATGAACTTAATAGAGTTTGTTTAGTATACAATATATATACAAACTTGCTAAAGTACAACCAATAGAAAATTATAAAATTGAATATCGCAAATGAACAATAGTATCTTCAATCCATTAATGTTTTTTATGTTTACTTAGTTATGTCTTATGTGTCATAGAATATAATACAATAAGTTATATAGCATACTTATAGTATATTTTCAGAAAAAAACTAATTCCATTTCATCCCAACAGCAACTACAAAATGCAATCCCACAGCAAATAACGGATCCAAATAAATTGGGCAATTTATTAAATGGCTACATACCGCATGGAGCCCTCCAGAGGCAGGGGTGTCGATTCGGTGAAATTGGCCCGCGGGCCGCGATCGGGCGGCCCTGTTTTATTGCCCATGTTCATTGTACGGCCCTTTGATGGACAGCCCCACGTTAATGGCCGTTACTGTGACCTTATTTTCGAGAAGCGACTATAATAGAGATGTGTATTTGTTTAATTTATGGCCAGCAATCTGAGAGAAGAAATGGGAATTATTGGAGTCTAGGTTTAAATTGGTAATGCTCTTTTAGTTCAGTTTTTTTGTTCATTCTTGGTATAACTTATTCGGGGCTTGCGACCCGCCCTAGTTTCGCACGGGTGCAATTATCAAACAAAAGGTCTCTGGAAATGTTGGTAATAGTAAATAACGATTATGGTAACCAACTCAAGCTATGCCTCAAGTTTCACTCACTTAAGCGTACATTAAACATTAAACTTACTAATAAAAAAAATGTAGAATCTCGTTAACCAAAATATACCAAATGAAATGAATCCATCGCTTTTCACGAATAGACGAATCTAGATTACTTTTTTATGACAATAATAGAAAAGCTTTTAACAGCTTTCAAAGGCTTTTTCTTTAGTAATCCGATCGAACGAGTTTCCCTTTAACATCTCACTGTTGATTTCTGAAGCGGAATATTTCATTGAATAAAATATTGATTTATTACGCAAACCTTAGGCGGTACAGGCCTGGCACAGAGCGGTTGAAACAGCTGCCTTACGTTAGATATTCGACTAAGTGCTTAAAGTTTGAGACGAACTGGACTACTTTTTGAAGGATCCCCTGTATGCAGTGGACAGAGAGCAGTGGAAGTATCAGAGGGAGGCCTTTGATCAGCAGTGGGATAGAATAGGCTAATAATAATAATATAATGAGTGGCAAAAAATCTGGGCCTCAAATGTATGCACAAAGTGTTTTTTGTACTGATTTGTGGTGTGTCATAAAGAATAAGACAAGTTTTTTTATAAAACGAGCAGACGGGTCACCTGATGCAGAGCGATCACCGTCGCCCATGGACACCCGCAACACAACGTGTATTAGGTATAACTTATGGCCCAAGCCCTCTTGTTCTGAGAGGAGGCCTCTGCCCTGCAGTGGGACGTATATAGGCTGGAATGATGATGATGATGAAGTGTATTATATTGTATTGTATTGTATGCAGTACCTAATAGGTAATTTTGTATGTAGAGTGGGCCAAATTTTGTGCCGCTCAGTATTAAGTGCTTATTGTTGTTGTTTTGTATTTCTTATGGATTCTAAGTTTGAAAATTTTTTCAGTGATTCGAGAGACGTGATTAGGACCTGACTATTGAATTCAAAAAGAGATTTGACTAAGTTTCCAAAATTTTAGAGCAAGAGCCCGCTTGAAGTTTATATTCTGTGTATGTTCCAGATGAGAACTAAATAAGAACATAGTTATTACTTTCTCGGGTGTAATGATAACTTTTCTACTACACTCTTGACGGTCGCGGTCTTCGGGTGAGCATCCAGCATGAACCTTCATGACGACTTTCTTGGGAATATTGGGGGGGGGGGGTTCCCCTCGCCTTCCACGCCGCAGGGCTGGAGTCTGGAGTTCATAGCCAGCAATAGAGAGCGCTGCAGCACACTCTCATATCAGGTCCCATTACTGCCTTTTACGAAACTGACGAGAAATGATGGGTCCGTCCTATTCTAAAACCGATCATGGCACACTTAATCACTTTTACTTTAGAGTGCAAAGTTCTCGCGCGATGCGGTGGAAGTTGTGCATTAAACATTAAAAGTGATTTGTCTTCTCCTCTATCTGTGGCCTCTAGAATGCAAATATTTGAACGAGTCTTTGATTTTTATTGGCTATTTTTAAACCCCGGAGTTTGAATGCGCAGCATTGGTATAATCAGAGCCAAGTTCCTTGGATCGTGAACGCGAACTATTGTAGCGAGAAAAAGAAATGGAGTGAAAAAAGCCAAGTTCGGGCAATATAGTCAATGTGAAAATATTTTTATACAATTTAAGCATAAATGAGCATGAATGATATGGGAACTACTGCCCAAGCCCTCTCATTCTGAGGGGAGGCCTGTGCCCTGCAGTGGGACGTATATAGGCTGGGATGATGATGATGATGATGAAGCATAAATGTCGAAGAATCAAACACCGATTCGAGAAAAAACTATTAAATAGAACCCGGCAACAACACATAAAATAATCTGCAAAGTTACTTAATTGCTTTTGTGCATCCAAAATACGTATAAATATAACGCAATGATTTTTTCAAGACACAATATTTGAAGCCATGAATCGCCAATGCTGAAATAAAACAGAAAGTAGCTTTTTAGGTTTCTAACGTTTTCTGTCTTTCTATCTGTCATAGGATTGTATCATAAACCTTAATCATCATCATCATATCAGCTGAAAAACATCCCATACATCCTGCCAAAGAAATCATAGTGAAATTTATTATGACAAAGTTCCCTGGCATGGAGATACAGTTTCTCGATTGTGCAGTCAAGGGCATAATATCTACACAGCCATAGCGTCAGATATATGTATATATCGACCTTATGGTTAGTGTCTTAAAGGTGTATAGTTATTTTTGACGTCTTGGTAACGTACATAATATACAGCGTGTATTTTTGATACTACCTCAAACTTTAAGGGTCGTTAGTGAAGGCCCTAATTATCACATTTTATTATGTTTAAGTAAAAACAAATAGACTTATTATTTTCATTATAAAATGAATAAGCACGCAGTGTATCACTACCTGATACTACTTTGTTTTTGTCCCTTCTTCTTCTTCTTCTCTTTTAAAATATGGCTTTTCTGTCCTAATTTATAGGTCAATTTCGCCAGTTTCAAAGTAAACTCTCTTTGAGAGGGACGTTGTACGTGATTGTAGTTTTTGCAACTTGATAGTAGAATTCCAGAAACCACGTGGAGACAACTTGCGCATTAAAAAATGTCAGACACGAGAGCAATAAAGAATTTTGTGATCACTGTTCACTGTTAAGGTTAATCGCCGCATAAAACACTATCAAAATTATACTTCAACTAGCCAAAGAAACAGAAATAGCAAAATTAGATATTGTCTACATCCGCCATGTTCGAATGCTACAAATCGAATCTTGTTTTTGTTCAAAACGTCGCACTTGTTGGCGTGACAGCTGTCACAGAACGTTTCTCTCTCGTATCAAATTATTGTACGCATTACATAGCTGCTCGAAAATATTTCAAAAAATAATTACGCTGTGGTAGTTATCATAAATTAAAAAAAAAACGGTTCATAGCACTTAAATCTTCGTTTGAGGTAGTATCAAAAATACACGCTGTATTTATGCACTTGACTGTACTAGTGTTATTTAAAAAGCTTTATTAAAAGGAATTCTGAACAAAATAACCTGGAGAAAACCGACCTGTCACGCTAAGCAGCCAATTTATTCAACATCAAGCAAAACAAATTTGACACAAAAATGCAAATGACATTGACGAATTTATTACCAAATATTTCTTTGCTTCAAAATACGTTCAATATTCATACAGAGATTCTATCAATCCGACCAATTTTAGAGGCATGTTTATAAAGTAATTTGTTTAACATAAAGACGTACCATTTATTACCTATTGAACGATGCGGCATAGTGACAGATTGGCAGGTGGAGTGACGCCTTTGAATGTTGAGTAGGATTTGGTGTTGACAGATTTATATGCGATGACATTATTGTCTTGAATTATAATAAGCGTTTTGGATTTTCATTTTGATGTTCTCGATTTTATGGGACTTGTTTTTATGGTGTTCAATGTTGGTTGTAATTAGGTCGAATGCTGTAAACAGTTTATGTTGAAAATAGCCTGAATGGCTTCGAGAAAAGTATGGTACGGCCGTGCCTTTGATTTTGTTTTGCTCGACTTAGCGGGCGCACTACCGTGCCCCCAGATTATGTTGCTTGAGTTTTACAAGGAATCCTGTGTTTTTTTCCCAATTTATTTCCCGATTTATACTACTTTTTTAGCATTAGAAAGAAGGTAAGCGATCCTGACGTGTCTTTTTATTGAAAAACACTTTTGAAAAATAAGTCACATCAAAAATAAGTAACAATTAGCAAGGTCATAATAATATATATAGGGATATAATCATTTACATTATTTTGGTATTATAAGTAGGTGGTTATAGGTACTGTTTTTTTACTAAATTAAAAAAATACTAATCCACGAGTATGTCTTGGCAACATACTCGTGGATTAGTATAAAAAATATATGACAAATGCTAATTACTATAATAACTTAATTGGCTCATGTACTTGTTAAAAAAGTAAAAAACGTCTAGCCGTGAAAAAATGTGCGTAATGAAAACAGGCACCACATTTTGATTTCTTACATTTAAAAATATACGTATGCCTGAAAATAAATTCGTAAATTTATTTCTCTAGTTAATTAATTTGCAATGTAATGAAGTTATAACGTGCCATATGGCGCCAACCTCATGGATCTAACCCCACTCTATTACCTATTTCACTTGTCCTAATTGTTATGTTGGTATTACCGGCATAACCCCACGACTCTGCGATAAAGGGATAACCGTTATGGGGTAAAGTCGTCGGTTACCTTGCCCTTTGTGGAGGAAATAAAATTGTAGTTGTGATAAAAAATATTTTATCTACACCCATATAGTAAACCCTCCATTATGCGTTCAAAAACCATAGATAATGACCAGCATTACGACATTGGATTCTATTATGAACACGGCTGTATCGTAATGGTTATTATGACCATTAAACATACTAAATACGTAAACATTTATTAAGAAAGTATGTTTAAAAATGCCGAACTACCCTTACAAATTTGTGATTGCAACATTAAAAATACACGCTCTATACTGAAACAAGTGAAACATCATTGTATTTTTCCGTAAAAATGAATTTAAACGTAAATGAACAAGAAGTAAATACTGCAAACGCAAATTCCATAAATCAAAATTCCAAACTCATTTATTACGTAACTAATAACCAACGCGTTAGACTAAATAGTATTCCAATTATTTCAATTAGTTATTCAAAACTGCGAATCAGTCAAATGCTGTTATGGTAATTTATTTCGTCAAATTGTAAATTTGACGTTGGAATGTGTTCATTTAATTAAGTAACACGATATATTTGTGAGAACTTTAAAGTTAATTTCAAGCAAATTACTATAGTAAAATATATTTTATATGAAAGGTTTTTGTTAAAAATATTTTTACTTACCTAATACAAATTTTTGAACGACCGTATTTATCGTTCCGAATTTGTGTTGTTTTTTTGTTGCAAATTCGCTTTTATAGATATATCTTTCTCATAGTAGTTTACACCATTATACGATAAACTAGCTTTTGCCCGCGGCTCCGCCCGCGTGGTATTCGGTTATCGCGCGCTGTTCCCTCGGGAACTGTGCATTTACCGGGATAAAAAGTAGCCTATGTCACTCTCGGGCCCATAAACTATCTCTATGCCAAAAATCACGTCGATCCGTCGCTCCGTTACGGCGTGAAAGACGGGCAAACACACAAACACACTTTCGTATTTTAATATTAGTATGGATAAAGAATTTTATACAATAAAAATACAATGTGTTCAAGCTAACTAATCATCGTGATAGCAATGCTTATGACAAGATTCAATGGTGACCTAGGAATCAAGTTCCTCGACAGTACTTTATCATGCATCCTATGGGATAGCGATAAACGAATTTTTCGTACACGGAGTCGCATGAAAAAGCTAGCTATAGCAAAGCCAACGAGACGAAATAAATTATGCCAATAAGAAAAGGAGCGAGACGTATCAGAGGAAGATATTATATCTTGTCTGGTTAGCTTGTTGTAAGACTTACCACTGCGGCACAAAGTATGGCAAGGAGGAGGCAAGCGCGGGTCCCCATGACGTCAGAAGCGTTCCTCCTTTCTCATATTACTGGTCTACGTAACTGCAACAATAAAAACACTAGTTAGAAAAAGATACAATACAATACAATACAATACAATACAATAAAAAACAATATAATTGATCTTTATTGAATATCAAAATTTTGTACGCAGTACAGTCGAGTTTATAAACTTGTGAGCAAAACTACACACTACCTTACTTTCTAACTTTACTTTACTTTGTTTACTTGGAGACAGAATAATTATTCGGGACTAGACACACACATACACACTCACACCCACACACACTCACTTACATACACATATTCACGCGCGCGTGCGCGCTCGCATACACATTCGCACATAAACTTGTTTACTTTTTGCATGCACCTTCAGTATTGTTTAAGTTTTTTCTCTAGTTAATAATATAATTTGTGGTAAACATACATGATTATTAGCACCTGCAGACGTCCAAGATACAGGCTCAGCCTAGTTTGGAGTCTGATGGATATTACTCATGTATTGGCTATGTTTATTTAAATAAAGTATTTTGTATTTTTGATCAAATTTTTTCTCACAAGTTTATGAACTCGACTGTACAAAAAACAAAGGTATACCAATGTAACATCGGCCAAATATGTGGTCTACCACCCTAAAGTTGATAATCGTTTGCATGTCAAAAAACAATAATGCTAATAGACGTGTCTGTCAACTTGAAAGTTTGACTTTAAGTGAAGGGTCCACGGAGAGAACGTGTCTAGTCACCTAAGCAACTTTTTGAGTTATAGCGGTTTTAAAGTTAGTCATCACGAACAATTACTATGGTTACCATTTATTTAAAAGATAAAAAAATAGATTTTATATTGTTTTCAGATTATTTAATTCAGTGGTAAGTTATAGTACTTTGTGAGCTCTACATTTTGAGATAAAATTCTCAATTTAAAAAAAAAGTGACTAGGCTTGGTCTTTCCGTGGACCCTTCAAGTTAGGTTACCCTAGGACCTTTAGTTGTAGCTCTTCTGTAGAATAATTATTGGAATAAACCCTTTTTTTCATATTCGTTTGATAGAAACTTGTTTAGAAATTGATAAACCACTTATTTGACTGATCGTACCTACAGATATCCAAGCTTTAAATGTGGCGACACTCGTAAAATACAACAGAACTCTTTGACGCAACGATCAAAAACTTGCTTTGAGTATGAGTTAATATAGAGCTCGCAACGCAATATATTTTTACCCGACGTCCCAGAGGAGGGTTATGTTTTTCGAGCATAATGTACGTCTATTTTCTTAAGTCTTCTCTGTAGACATATTGCTTCAACACTCTTAAATAAACATCAAAAAATTATGAAATGAAAAAATCGAATAATAAATATCGAAAACTCAACTGCCTTAAAAAACTTTGAATAAAAAAGGAAAACCGGGTAAGAGCGTGTCGGACACGCCCAGGATAGGGTTCCGTAGACATAACAAAAAAATCAAATAATATTTTTCTAAGGATTTCGTATTGGTAAGGTAAGGTTAACTTAAAACCTAGAACTAAGTTTTTTATCCTCCACGTCCATTAAATTTTTCAAGCCTAGAAATACTCATATCCTGGGCAAATAGGTACTTACGTCGAATTATAATAGTTAATACTGTTACCCCGGTCCCAAGTTAAATCGAATACAGAAGTCGCAGCATGGGGCATAAACATTAGCTTTGCATGTCGACCTGCCCATAAATACAGCCCATAGCGTGCCGATCGATCTCCATACTTTACTCCAAGAATCAAGAGTTACTGTTCTTTTTAACAGGCTTCAGAAAAGGTTTTCCATTCCACCGTATTTTTACCCATCATCACCCCAGCCTATATAGGTAGGCGTCCTCTCTGAATGCGAGGGCTTAGGCCGTAGTTCCCACGCGGACCCAGCGCGGATCGCGAACTTCACACCCACCATTGAATCGCTTCGCAGGTGTGTGCAGGTTTCCTCGCAATGTTTCCCTTTACCATAAAGCTCGTGGTGAATTTACCACGAGCCATTTATTTTATTTCAAATGTAATTTCGCACATGAATTTCGATAAACTCAAAAGTGCGAGCCGGGGTTTGAACCCACGATCGTCTGCTTAAATTAATTAAATTTACAAGTGCTCTTCTAGCGTTACGTTCTGTTGACAAATGTCCGCAATTCGATATGTTATTTGGGAAAAATATCCACAGCAAAATGTCATTATTACTAAACAACCGCATATTAAATGGTCACGGAAGAAAAACGTCTGCAATGAAAATTGTACTCTACACAACAAACTAATTTCTCACTCATGATCTACCACCCTGCCATATTTTATCTTTAATCGATGAACAAGTGTGTGAGTATAAAGTAACTATGCCAAATTATTCTATAGGAACGTCTATTGACTATTTACTTACCACCGCAAAAACACAAAAAAAGTATATAATACGTTTAAAAATTGTCTTTTAATTTTTTTATACAACAACTGGATGACGTGATCTCTTCACGATCGACAAACTGAATAAATGTGATGCGAGACACGTATGTTTATCTTCTTAATATGCAATAAACAAGTGAAATTTTACACTAACGGAAACTGACGAATCATGATGCTATAATGAGATAATTACTGTAAACTTATTTAGAGTCAACGGAAATCATATTTACAAGCAAAAACAAAATGTACAGAAATTAACAAATAGGTTATTAGAAATAAAAATAAAACAAAGACTAACTTATTCTAAGCCTAAAAACCTAAATCCGTACATACTTATATAAACTTATAATATTATAAATGCGAAAGTGTGTTTGTATGTTTGTGTGTTTGTCCGTCTTTCACGCCGTAACAGAGCGACGGATCGACGCTATTTTTGGCATAGAAATAGTTTATGGGCCCGAGAGTGACATAGGCTACTTTTTATCCCGGAAAAATGCACTGTTTCCGAGGGAACAGCGCGCGATAACCGAATACCACGCGGGCGGAGCCGCGGGCAAAAGCTAGTATATTTATAAATGTCACGCAGATCGCTATTATCATGGCAGGGAGCCCATAAAGCTGGCTGCGTTTCCTCAAATTTTAATGGTAATTTTGTATCTGGATATTATATAGTTGATGTTAATTGTGTCGACATAGTTATTTGTGTCACAAGGGAGCAAAATGATGTATTTACGGCGAGAGCGGTAGGTACAACATTTAATCCAGAATGTAGCGAAGGATTCTAAAATAGAATCCTGAGTGTAGTGAGTGATTTTACAATAGAATCTTAAGTGTAGCGAGGGATTCTAAAGCAGAATCCTGAGCGTAATGAGGGATCAAGTGTTAACGCCCAAGATGAGAATAATTTTGCTCCCGGCGAGTGACTCAAACTTTTCACACCGAGTGTGACGAAAATTGGAATAAAACAATTCTAAATATAATTAAAGAGCAATCAGCATAGAAAATTGAGTGGGTTTACAATTATAAACTTAAAAAAATTGCATTTGCAAAAAACACTTAGCATTAAACGGAAAAGTTACACTTTGATCCCCCTCGTCAGGGAGGAAAAGTTACTTTTCTGAATGAGAGGTGTGAAAACTCTATTGCACACTGTTGATTTGTCATGCAGGGACGTGCCTTCGCAAGTGAACAGACCTGTAACTTTAAATTTCCATCAACTTCGACCCAATTAGCGATCGTCACCTGTCATACCGCAAACTTTCATCGATAAATCTCCGCCAACCGAATTTCGGTCTTCAACCTGCACGGCCCCAACTCCGAACTTGTCCGAACTTCGCCGAACTTTCTCGAACTTGAATTCTTCGCGGAAGGATTTGTGAACGGCGATGTTTGGGAAACTGTATGGGGATTTCGGAGTTTATGCAAAACGGTATAAACAACTTTTGTTTTGTTTGCCGTCGGGTGTAGGCTCAGTGTGCGATTGTGGCTTACGTAAGTTTGACGTGGAATTTGACAGTTACTAAACGGTGATTAGCAATAGGCGGCAGTTGCCACTAATTTAGTTTTCGACTCCTTGTCAGCAAAAGAACAATCTGGCCTTCTTCTTCAAATCTAGGGTGAATGGGTATTTGTTAGGCATGCGTTTCCATCTTAGTCCACACCTTGGCTTACCATCAGGCGTGATTGTAGTCAAACGCTGGTCTATTTATATAAAAAAAAAATAAGCAAAGTACTAATCCCTCCCCCCCCCTTTCGTAATATACGAGATTTTTTCAAAGTAGTAACGAAAACCGTATTGTAGAGTCCGTATCAACGCTCTATTGTTTATATCGAACTAGTTTTTGCCCGCGGCTTCGCCTGCGTGGAATTTTGTAATCGCGCGATGTTCCCTTGTTAGCTATGCATTTTTCCGAGATAAAAAGTAGCATATGTAACTCTCTGGCCCATAAACTATCTCTATGCTAAAAATCACGTCGATCCGTCGCTCCGTTTCGACGTAAAAGACAAACATACAAACGAGACGACCAGATGGCCTAGTGGTTAGAGAACCTGACTACGAAGCTTGAGGTCCCGGGTTCGATCCCCGGCCGGGACAGAGATTTGTATGAACAATACGAATGTTTGTTCTCGGGTCTTGGATGTTTAATATGTATTTATCCATATAAGTATGTTTATCCGTTGCCTAGTATCCATAGTATGTACATTGTACAAGCTTTGCTTAGTTTGGGACTAGGTCAATTGGTGTCAAGTGTCCCATGATATATTTATATTTATTTATTAATATTATTAAAAAAAACACACTGGGGGCCTCTTATATGTCCAACAATGACGTCCAACGGCTGATATAATAACGACCATGATGATGATGATTAATATCTCTGTTTCCCACACTTCGGCGCTGGCTTTATTTAAATTATGACAGTTGTAAGAGTATAGAGAACCGCACAATTTGTGAGTGAGCTAAAGCTTGGCAATTAGCTTCAACTTGGCATAATTATGCGAAACTAGAATAGCCTGAAGCTAGTGTCGGTAAACGATAGGGTGAAGGTGGCATGTCTAAACAAGTTTTAGTCGGAATAATTGTTTTTTTAAACCCTGTCGCAGAAAAAGGGGTGTTAGAAGTTTGACACAGATGTCTATCTGTTTCTGGCTCAAACGGATGGATCGATTTCAATGCGGTTCTTTTCAGGTTAAAGAGAGTTTTCTTACGACGGATATTGGCTATGTTTGATAAGAATTAGTTTAGCCGTTTTTGAGGCATTGAAGTTTGAAATAACAATGCTTGGGGTTTTAAGTTTTTAATTCTTTAATACGTCAGCTACAAATACAAATTTAAGTTTTTAATACGTTAGCTACAAAGGCAAACAATTTACTTTAGTGAATAACAAACTAAGTATTTTAATTTTAATGTTAGTAAATCTAATTTGTAAAAATTACAAATGACAAGTATTGCGATTTGACATTGGCAATGGATTCGATTTGTAGCATTCGAAGATGGCGGATGTAGACAATATCTAATTTTGCTATTTATGTTTCTTTGGCTAGTTGAAGTATAATTTTGATAGTGTTTTATGCGGCGATTAACCTTAACAGTGAACAGTGATCCCAAAATCCTATATTGCTCTCGTGTCTAAAATTTTTTAATGCGCAAGTGGTCTCCGCGTGGTTTCTGGAATTTTACTATCAAGTTGCAAAAACTACAATCACCGTACGACCTCCCTCTCAAAGAGAGTTTAACTTGACACTGGCGAAATTGTCCTATTTATTAGGACAGAAAAGCCATATTTTAAAAGAGAAGACATTGGCAATGTAATATTTTTGACATTTCCATCCAGTAAATACAAAGAGATTGATTAAAAATAGAATGTGTCTATGACTGTTTTATGTAAGAAGTAGGTAAGGTAACTAAGAGATCAGGTAATTTTAAATCCATACTTAATATTATAAATGTGAAAGTGTGTGTGTTTGTCCGTCTTTCACGTCGAAACGGAGCGACGGATTGACGTGATTTTAAGCATAGAGATAGTTTATACTGTGTGACATAGGCTACTTTTATCCCGGAACAGCGCGCGATAACCGAACTCCACGCGGACGAAGCCGCGGGCAAAAGCTAGTTGATTAATAAGTTACGGATTGAAATGGTGTTTTCGAATGAAACTATTTACGTCTCCATCGAAATATAACTTGTTCAACAGACATGTCACAAAGCAACGATCAAACTTATAGTCCCCAGGACGAACTCCGCTTAATAATAAATGTATACTATTATCAAATACAAACATAACTTGGTAGGAAAAGCTTCGCGACGTGCAAGCGGCCTGAATATTTGATGCAGAGAAAAATCGATGTTGCCGCGACATGCCATATTCAGAGTTTGGATTAACTGTTTCTGTTAGATGGCTACACAATGTGTGAAAAAACGAGATTATTTATCACCATTGTTAATTCACCTATGAACAAGATCTTCCGAATTGATCGAAACTAGTCGGACCTTGCTGGATTATAATATTTAGTTGAACTGTTTCATTTAGTTACTATCCTACTTATATTAAATCTGACTGTACTTTTTGTTGACGGTACTTGTAACTACATTTGCATACCAATTTTCAAGTCGATGCCAAGATCAAGATGAAGAGTTCCATTATGATTGGTTTTTGGAGTCTTTTTGTATTTTTTATTTCAACTCCAAATTTGTTACTTTTACGGGTATCCCGTGAAACCATATCGAAAATACAAACTGAGACATGGATGCACAGAAAAACCAGAAAAAGAGACCAGCACTGGGAATCGAACCCAGGTCCTCAGCATTCCGTGCTGCGTGCTATAACCCCTACACCACTGCTGGACAGGAATCTAGACACGAATTTTTCCTATGCATACATATCTCAGGTTGGTTATTTCTACTTTGCTACTTAAGCATAAGCGACATCTATGTGGCGTCGACAGACGTCACACTCTGCTAGTGCTGCTATGGAGAATTGTACAGTGCCCTTAGTGTAAGTTTTTGGTTACAAAATACGTCTCGATCGCGTACGCATTTAAGTCTCACTTTGTATGCAAACACGAACAGCGCCTCTAGCGGAACGTTTGCGATGTTCGTGTTTCCATACAAATTGAGATTTTAACGCTAACGCGATCGAGACGTATTTTGTAACCGAAAACTTACACTAAGGGTACAGCGCCTCTACAAACAATTTACGCCGTCGCTATCGTGTACGGTCACTGTAAACTTATGGTAGTGGTACTGCTAGAACCTAATCGCTTGAATTACCTATCGCTCATACTCGAGGGTAATTCTAGCAAACATAGTTATCACATTAAACAAATTGATCAGCGCTAAGTTCCCTTTATTATCAGTCTATACTTGGTAAACAACTTAGAGTAAAGCAGCATGTGCACTGGACAAATAAACGTTTAGATTCGCGTTGGCCCCAACACTGATACGAGTACTTATGTCATTTGTCGATGATTATATCAAGAAATTAGCATAATGTATACAAATACAAATGATGAGAATAAAACACAAAGGGCCCCCAACAAAGTATAGTAAGTATACGAAATGACAGTGTGCGTGTGCATTTTGCTTGGAAGCAAGGCTCTGCTAACACTGGATTTTTATAAATACGACAGTTGAATGCGTATATTTTGTGACGTACCTAAAAATTTATACAGAAACTATACGGTGCGCGAATTCGACTTGCACTTAGGCGATGCATTTTAGGACCGTCTTTCATTACCAATAAAAATAAAGTCTCTGATTAACATGCACTAACACGCATCCCCACATTTCTGCAGCATTTTTAACATCAAGTGACTATGCTGTACTCCTCAAACTTCTGTCAATCGTGCCAAGCTACCTTATCATTAAATTGACATAACAGGAATAACCCATTAGATAACAACAGTTATCAAAAAGTTTGTTTTATTATTCAAGCTGAATGGGTTATTAGAAGTTTAAGAGTAGGTCAACGTGGTTCGTTATAGTTACTGAATTCATTTTCAGAATGACATTTCCTTTACACCATTTTAACTTCAGTAACTTCCTACGAGTACAATGTTTTACAAACTAAATACTGGACATTAGAAAAGAAAACATACGATGAGTTGGTTTTAGATATCGAATTTATAACCGGCACTTTATTTAGAAAAAGGAGATTCTTAATAATATGTCTCTACTTTTTTTATCTGAACACATTTCCAAAAGAACCGGCCAAGTGCAGGTCGGACTCGCACACGCATGCCATTATCTATAGATAATACAACATTAGACAAGCAAAAAAAACGCGTTTGTGGTATGAGAGCCCCCCTAAATATTTATTTTATTTTAATTTAATTATTTATTTCTAAAGTGAATATAAGATTAAATATTTCTATGAATATTTCAAGCGTCTACCAGCAGCCGTTATTACAACGTGCAAAAACCGGCAAAAAATTTTTAGTCTGTTTTTAGTATTTGTTATAAAAGCGGCTACAGTCATACATAATGTGAAAATTTCAACTGTCTAGCTATCACGGTTCATGAGATACGGCCTGGAGACAGACGGACTGACGGACGGACAGCAAAGCCTTAGTAATAGGGTTTCTGTTTTTATCCTTTGGGCACGGAACCCTAAAAACTAAGTTAAATGTTAGTGTAAATAAAATTCTACATCATTATAGAAATGAATTTGCTGAAAAAAGGCATGAGCGCCCGCTCTACTTCTCTCATTACTTCTACAATCACCATACTACATCCTCTCGTCTCATTATGAAACTTAATGACCATTAAAAAACTGGCCAAGCGTGTCTCAGGCCACACTTTTTTATGCAGTCTTCTATTGTTTTACGTTGTAATCTATCAGTCATTTTACAACTGCACTATTTCCAGAACTCTTTGACTTCAAAAGGAATGATACTTAATAAATTATGCGGCGCTTCTAGATTAATAGTAGTGCTGAAGGTGTAATTTTCCAGTTATTGAAATGGCTGGCGGCACCTAACGGCCCTGTTAAGTGTAATTAAAGGAGAATCCAAAATTTTATAATAACCGGTGTAGATAATGATGACATAGTACATACATTGAGTCTTAAGGGCGGTAAATAAGGAATTACGAACGAGAGTCTATTAAAGAGAAAGAAAGAAAGAAAGAAAAATGATTTATTAACGGTCCTAACAGACCACAGAATTAGAAGCCCGAAGTCGAAGACTGAGGGCTTTAATGAGTCGATGTTCGTAATTCTTGTACCGCCCGTGCGACATACAATGTTTGTCATCATATTTGCGAGTAAAATTATATATTTGTATAAAAAAAATATATTTTTTTTAAAATTACCGATACCGCTGGCTGCGCTCTTGGCAGCGCACTGCAGCATGTGCATGGCGTGCGTGTGCAGCGCGCGCACGGAGCAGCAGCACACCATGCAGTATCACACTCATTTACCGACCACGGGCTTCATGACAAGAAAATTAGTACGGGCAATGACTCATTTACCGACCACGGGTTTCATGACAAGCACATAAAGGTCGAGGGTTTTATTTGGGGGGTTGCAACCAAGGTAGACTGCATGTTACGACACTGTTTACGAGCAAGTGTGATGAAAAATGATTTTAAAAGAGAGTTTATTTCACAGATCGCTACATGGCGTTAGTTTCGTGTCCGGTTGGCGTTACAGTCTTGCTTGTTTGCAAATGTTACAGTTGTCAAACGGAAATCGCGATACTAGGACCAATTAGCTTGTCACAGAAACCATAATTGATTGGTGTCTTAAATATACCCTATGGCCGCTTGTACAGTCAAGTTCATAAACATGGGAGCTACTATAGACTAAATATAATGACCCGGATAACTCACGTCTTAAATCGAGTTTAGCTCGACATGTTTCGGGCTAATCCGTAGCCCTTCGTCTTCGGAGCAACGCGACTCAGCGGCTGCTACGAAGACGAAGGGCTACGGATTACCCCAAAACATGTCGAGCTAAACTCGATTTAAGACGTGAGTTATCCGGGTCATTATATTTAATATGAGTGAGTCTCACGGTAGTTTCATGTTCAAAATTACTATAGACTAATAGAGACCAGAGAGTTAACGGCGTAGAAGCGTGTTCAGATCTTTTTGATTGAATTTTTGCTCACAAGTTTATGAACTCGGCTGTAGACGTTCGTTGTTTTCACCTTCACCGGACAACGGAACGACTTTTTTGCCGTACGGCACGTACGGCACGTACACTTGTCCGGCGATGAAGCCATAAAACACCGCAAAAATAGTCCGTTGTCCGGTGAAAACAGCGGATGTCTACAAGCGGCCTATTTTCGTTTGTACAGCCAACTACTACCATAGAACCCTATCGTTATATACAGGTGAATTAACCTATAACAATTATTACCCGCTTAGGTCGTTGAAGTGCCAGTGGAGGTCAGATATATTGTCAAGAAGACATTAATATCTAAGGCGTATTACAGTTAATGATTATATCATGGACAGGGATATTTGGAAATAATTCCGATCCGCATTGGCGATCCCTTCAAATAGCGAACCTACTGTGTTAAAAATAAAGATGTGTTAAATACTTGTGATGTATATATAGATATCATTTAGTAATATTGTAAATCTGTTTTAAAAAAATATACCTCGTGTTTTTTGCCGGATTCTTCTCAACAGAGGCTTTTCCGAACCGGTGGTAGTTTTTTTTTGACATTCATAAGTGCTTGTTATAGCCTAAATTGAATAAAGATATTTTGACTTTGACTTTGAATGGTCACCTATGCCATAAAGCACGAAAAACTGATGGCCGTTGGGGCCGAAAAGTGCTCAAATGGAGACCGTGAATCGGCAAGTGCAGCGTAGAACGTCCACCAATGAGATGGACGGATGCCTTGGTTAAAGCCACAGGTTCACGGTGGACGCAGGCCACTTACAACCGAAGCAACTGGAGGTCTATGGGGGAGGTTTATGTCCAACAGTAGACATCCTATGTCTGATATGATGATTGATGATCCTGACGCCGAAATAAGTTCTATCATCATCATCATCATCCCAGCCTATATACGTCCCACTGCTGGGCACAGGCCTCCTCTCAGAACAAGAGAGCTTGGGCCATAGTTCCCACGCGGGCCCAGTGCGGATTGGGAACTTCGCACGCACCATTGAATCGCTTCGCAGGTTTGTGCAGGTTTCCTCACGATGTTTTCCTTCACCGCAAAGCTCGTGGTAAATTTCTAATGTAATTCCGCACATGAATTTCGAAAAACTCAGAGGTGCGAGCTGGGGTTTGAACCCACGACCCTCTGCTTGAGAGGCGATAGGTCAAACCACTAGGCCACCACGGCTTCTTCAAGTTCTATAGTGGCCTAGAAATCAAGGTTGACTGTACTGTAACCTCACACGAACATGAGAGCCCGGTACATCATGCCAAGTCACGAGCCCATCATAAACAGTGGGGAACAACCGGTGAATTTAGTTTGACACAGGCTAAACGAGGCAGATGTCGCTTTGGTGGGGACGTTGAGTCACAATAAGGGCTTTCTAAAAATGACGGTAGATGGCGCCGGTAAAGAATTTATTCGTTTGTACAACCTTGTGTATTTATGAGCTACATTAAAAATTAAGACCGACTCAAAAATACACAGTAATGGGTCCAATAGAGTTCTAGACTACTAGACTTGCTTTTCCTTTTTAGATTTTTTGTAAAGCAGACGCAATTATTGCTTTTTATTTGCTAAAATTGTTCATCATCATGTCAGCCATAGGCATGAATTCTCTGTAATCATGCCAGAATCAATTCTATCATGTTAGAATCAAGGACGGATCTTTGAGTAGTAAGTATACCTATAGTCAATAAACTCGCCATGCCCGAGTGCAACTTTCGGACAATTACGAGGCAAGCTTGCACACCGAGTTTTACGTACAGTCAGAGGCAAAAATACTAAACCAACACGACAAAATTAAAAAGATCTAACTGATTACCTGATTAAATTCATAGATTTGCGGTATATTTAAGTCTATTAATTTATTTTTAATGAAAACCATCTCATTGTAAGAACAACATTAAGATCCGTTGCGTAGTTGCCTATTGCTTACCTTGTAATTTTCTCTGTGTACCTGTTTTCTGTATCGCTTACTATTTCTGGTGTACAATAAAGAGTAATTGTATTGTATTGTATTGTAGTTTTTTATATTTTGTATTATGCAGACGACTATATTTTTTATAAGCCTTTTGTTTCATTACGCTTGATCTCTATCTTCTATTAAATACGAAGCGTGAGCAGGACGGCGCGACTTACGAGTTATTCTGCATATGATGTTTCTGTAATCACCCCCAATTAATGTGCACTCCAATGTTTCAATCCATATAACATTAAACATCAACAGCAAAGCCTAACTCTTAAATTGAATACCGTCATAAATTTGTACGCTTCCCGTACGCATATACCCAATAACTCACACTTACTCACTTACATGTACCCAAAACCCATTCACTATGCGACAATAAACGTTCAAAATCCGCAGTAGTGTCGTGTCAATCACGGACACAGTATAACAGATGGCGCTGTAGGTTGGCAAGCCGCCAAATCTGCAATTGGGCCATTGATCGTACGTTATCTGTGCTAGGATTATCTGTGGTTGCCATTTATTGGCTGCGCGCTGTTTGTATAATCTGTGCTATGGCGTTGTAAAGGTTGCATACATCGTTACTTTTTGCGTTTTGTACGTCAAAAGAAAAAAGCCAGGCAAATGCTTGTGCAGGGAAACGCGCAGTGCAGGGTTCCGTACTGACATGCTACAAAAATTAAATTTTCATCGACTATTAGTCGTTAACTTGCAAAAACCCTTCTAAGCTGTGAAATTCGTTATACAATAGTATACCTATTATTATGACTTTTTTCAGATTTTTGAGACAAATCGGTTCGAGAAAAGTTTGCAAATATGTATTTAAGTATGTATTTATCTATATAAGTATGTTTATCCGTTGCCTAGTATCCATAGTACAAGCTTTGCTTAGTTTGGGACTAGGTCAATTGGTGTCAAGTGTCTCATGATATTTATTTATTGATTTAGTCTTTATAATATTGTCATAAGATTGATTTTTACTTGGCTTGTGTAAAAACTTTTGTCACTACATCTATAAGTAGGTATACACGTGTAGGTACAGTTAAAGTCATAAATACCTATACAATAGCAAGACGTCAAAAATATATCTGGCGTATTCATATTTGACGCTATGGTTGTATAGATATTTATGGCATCGACTGTACATGTATTAAAAGACGAACCTTCTTTATGATATTTAAGACCAATTAAGCTGTACCAAAGAGCGGGCCGGAAGACTTTATCAATGCATGTATCTCGTTAAGGAAAAACATGGAAAAATGTACTAATAGAGTGTTTTTATTTAATTACTAGCTTTTGCCCGCGGCTTCGCTCGCGTGGTATTCGGTTATCGCGCGCTGTTCCCTCGAGAACTGTGCTTTTTCCGGGATAAAAGTAGGCTATGTTACTCTCTGACCCATAAACTATCTCCATGCTAAAAATCACGTCGATCCGTCGCTCCGTTTCGACGTAAAAGACAGACAAACATACAAACACACTTTTGGATTTATAATATTAGTAAAGTATGGATAACACCGCGCCTCGGGTATGCAATTTCAGTTCATTGCACTAAAGAACCACTGTAAAAAACCGCATCGAAATCGGTCCATTCTTTTGGAAGCTACGATTACAATCACACAGACAGACATAAAGTCAAAGTCAAAGTCAAAATATCTTTATTCAATTTAGGCTATAACAAGCACTTATGAATGTCAAAAAAAAACTACCACCGGTTCGGAAAAACCTCTGCTGAGAAGAATCCGGCAAGAAACTCAACGAGGTACATATTTTTTTTAAAAACAGATTTACAATACATATTGGCGTTAAGCTTATAATATCACCTCCTTTTTGCGTCGAGGGTATGCCATAGATAACTGTAATACTGTCTCATTTTGTTTTATTCGAATAAAGAGAGACGGCATCACTTAGTATCTATTAAATAAAATTTATCAGTGCCCTTAGTATATTATTACTTATTACTATATTACTTACTAGCTTATGCCTGAGAATTCGTCTGCGCGGATCTAGGTTATCGCGCGGTGGCGCCCTCTACCGGAATAAAAGGTATCCTATGTTGATCCTTGGGGTTCAAACTACCAATATACCAAATTTCATCAAAATCGGTTCAGTGGTTTCGACGTGAAAGCGTAACAAACAGAGTTACTTTCGCATTTCAAATATTAGTAGGAATTACTTCAGTTTTCAGGTATATTAGGTAATAATCACCATTTTTGCGGCGTTTGTTTGTTTTTTTCCTCAGTGTTTTGACAGGTTTTATAGGATAGACGTGATGCTCAGGGTTAAACATTTATGAAAACTAAAGACAATAATATCAATGATTTAACGTGATCAAAGTTCTTGAGACTCGTCTTTTCCTTTGTGCTAACAAACGTGGGACACCAATGACGTCTAACCGAGGACGCGTATCTGAATATCGAAAATTAATATATATATTTATATTTTGCAGGTGGTAGGACCTTGTGCAGGGTCCGCCCGGATTGCTACCACCATCTTGCTTGCTAATCCTGCCGTGAAGCAGCAGTGCTTGCACTGTTGTGTTTCGGCGTGGAGAGTAAGACAGCCGGTGAAATTACTGGCACTAGAGGTATCCCATCTTAGGCCTCTAGGTTGGCAACGCATCTGCAATACCCTTGGTGTTGCAGATGTTTATGGGCGGTGGTGATCTCTTACCATCAGGAGACCCACTTGCTAGTTTGCCATCCAGTCGAATAAAAAAAAAAATATATATTATGTTAAAAAGTCGAGGGTCAAAATAATAATTGAAAGTAAGTCAGGTAGTTAGTTCGATATTTTAACTACTTATCAATATTCAGATACGTGCCCTTAATCGAGCGATCGAAACGCTCGAATACTCTTCCACTCTGTTGGTTGATTCCTCTATGACGAAAAACAATATTTGACAAGTATAATACCCTTAAAGATCAGAAAATATTTTTCAGATGTATCTTTGATGAATAAAAGGGAAAAAATGTTTGGAAAGCTAACAAACATTTTCCTAAATTTCTCATGGACATTTTTACTCAGCTATTTGTTGTATTCGTCGTCGATTTTTGTATAACCAAACGGAAGTGGTAAAAAACTTCAAAATCGGTTTAAAACTGACAGTTTTGAAATAATAATCATGATAAGTTTTTGCTAAAATGCATGCCATCTATCATCTAAAATGGTTAAACTGAGCAAGTGTTGCCATACATTCTTCCGGAACATAACTTTGTTTGCGAACTACCTTCCGCTGGCGTTCGTGTCGTCACAGCCTAGTGTGTATATGTCTTTCTTTATGTGTTTAGTTTTAATGGGTCCCACTGAAAAACAGCGTTGTGGCTTGCCGCAACATTATGCTGAGTGGGTCCCAATTTATACTATTCGATGTTTTTTTTTAATTATTATTTCTTCCTAACGTGTTTTTTCTGTGTATCAAATATGTGTAAATAAATCTCTCTCTCTCTCTCTCTCTCTCTCTCTCTCTCTCTCTCTCTCTCTCTCTCTCTCTCTCTCTCTCTCTCTCTCTGTCTCTCTCTCTCTCTCTCTATCTCTCTCCCTCCCTCTCTCTCTCTCTCTCTCTCTCTCTCTCTCTATCTCTCTCTCTCTCCCTCTCTCTCTCTCTGGCTCTCGGCTGGATCACCATTATGTCACTACCAGATTATTGTATTGTCACCAGATTTACATACTTAAGTACTTATGCCAAATTTCACGTCAATTCAACCACTGTGGGTCAAATTTAACTTGCAAGATTTTATCCGCACACACATAAAATATGTAGATACATACATTGCAAGTTTAATAAAACTTGTAAAAACAGAACACAAATGGCGGTCTGGGTGGAAAAGTTATCGGAGACCGCGGATTGGCAAGCGCAGCGTAGGACGTCTACCAACGAGATGGACGGATGACCTGGTTAAAGCCGGGGGTTCACGGTGGATGCAAGCCGCTTCCAGTCGAAGCAACTGGAAGTATATGGGGGAGGCCTATGCCCAACAGTGGACGTCCTATGGCTGATAATATGATGATGAATCATAAAAAACCAAATGGAAAACCTCCTCGAGATCAGTCAAAATTATTTTATCCATCAAAGCCACGTTTCTATAGAAACTGAATCAAAAGAAAAATAACATTCCAATGGAAAGAATTACTTTCCTTACTGTAATTCGATCGCGAGACTGCGGTGACCCGGTCACGCGAATATAGATCATATTGTGCAGGCATAGAGTTCAATGCGGGTGGTGGGTAACAATACACTGATAGCGTGTTGAGAACAACGCTTCGGTTCCACAGTAAATATTGTACAAAACAGTAAAGCAGGCTTTTTTTTAGTCTGTGACAAAATGTTTTTACGCCGCTTTATACTTGTCTTAAATAAGTTCTTGCCACTTTGTGTGTTTTTAAAGTACCTAAAGTATCAATATATCATGAAAATAAATAAAATAAATATCATGGGACACTTGACAACAAAATTGACCTAGTCCCAAACTAAGCAAAGCTTGTACTATGGATACTAGGCAATGGATTAACATACTTACATGAATTAATATTTCATACTTAAATACATGTTAAATATCCAAGACCCGAGAACAAACATTCGTTTTATTCATACAAATAACTGCCCCGGCCGGAAATCGAACCCGGGGCCTCAAGCTTCGTCTCTAACCACCTGGCCATCCGGTAGTCCATAACACCACCATGGACTTACTCATATTTAATGAAATAAATCCGATCCGATATTAGTTTCCTCGGGTAGTCGCGCGAGCAGAGCGGTGCACTGCGCGTAGGTATTGCACCAGCCGCTGAGTCGCGTTGCTCCAAGAGAAAGGGCTACAAATTAGCCCGAAACATGTCGATCTAAACTCGATTTAAGGCGTGAGTTATCCGGATTTATTTCATTCAATATAATTCTATCTCTATACCTGTCTGTTAACTCTTCAAGTACAACCCCTAGTACAAGGAATCAAGAATCAATTCACAGGTGTCGCTAATAAATATAATCCAATCTCTTGGTTTCCAGGCACAGTGGACATTGTCAAAGCCGTATCTTAGTGAATCTGTACATAGTATAAAATAAAGTATCTTCTTGCCATCTGTACGTATAGATTTTTCTACCTTAGCTTTCTATAAAAACATATCTAACAGACGATGAACACCGCATTTAAATCCATCGCTTATTTTCAAAATCTAAGTGTACAGACGGCGAGAATTTACCTTTTTATGCTATCTAAAGATTTACGACATTACTGCTTTGACAATGTCCACTGTGCCCCAACGGGAGTCTGTAAGAGAATGGATTCCCAGCAGGGCTACTACGAAACTCGAAGTTTGTGTCGTGCGGTCCCTGTGACACTTATGTTTAATGTTTATTTGGGCAAAAAACGGTACAATATAGAAAAAAAAAACCTAAGAAAATTAGACTTAAACGAAACATAGACCAGCTAATATGCCACTATTAAATTATAAAGTAGAGTAACACGTACATACAAAGAATATATATGAACAAAACGAAACTAATGTTTAAACAGGGCAACTTTAAACCACCTTTATACTATTTAATACGAGAGCGAGAGGGACGGTACGATACGAACTTCGAGTTTCGAGCTTCGTAGTAGCCCTGCAGGCGCCAGGTAGCGCAGTAAAAGGTCCGGCATTCTGACCGGACATTTCCGGCATTTCGCCGATCCGGAGAAATGTTTAAATTGAAATATTTATTTTGTTACAGCCGAACAGCTTGCGACTGCGCATCTGCGGCTTCGTCCCCGTTGCATAATTTCATAGTAGGAATTTTGTAAAACGTGCCCTACTTGATCAGAAAAACCGGCCAAGAGCGTGTCGAACACGCCCAAAATAGGGTTCCGTAGCCATTACGAAAAAATAAGAAATATTTTTTCAAGGATTTCGTATGTTATACGGAATCTTCCAAGTTTAGGTATATTTTATACCTTAGGCTGCTATTTACTCATAAACTACTAATGATTCTCAAGCAAACTTGGCCGCTATAGTTTTCTTTGAAAGATGGATATACTACCATTATGTTTTTTTTCAAATTTTTCAACCCCCGTTTTAGATTTTAGAGGAGGTGGGGGGACGCTCGATTTTAATGAAAATTTGCACTTTAAAGTTGAATATTTCGCAAACAAATCACTGAATCAAAAAGTCGTCTTGGAAAAATAATGGTAAAAATGGTTTTAAAAGACCTATCCAACGATACCCCACACTATAGGGTTAGATGAGAAAAAAAAAACACCCCTACTTTACGTCTATGGGAGGTACCCTAAAAAAATGTTTTTTGAACTTTTGTACCATTTTGTCGGCATAGTTTACCTATATATCCGTGCAAAATTACAGCTTTCTACCATTGATAGTCCCTGAGCAAAGCTATGCCGGACAGACAGACAGACAGACAGACAGACATGGCGAAACTATAAGGGTTCCGTTTTTGCCATTTTGGCTCCGGAACCCTAAAAATTGATTGATCACGAAAAAATGAATGTTTTGTAAATTTTTCATCAAATAAAATCTAGTATTATTTAAGTAGGTTAATTTCTAGTGCCTATTTGTGGTTTTTTTTTTTTTTGTGTACTTTTATTCGACTTTGTTGTGTTTAATAAAGTGTATTTGTATTGTTGTACGTTTAAATACATTCCAATCCCATTTTATCGTTTACATTTTTTGGCCATTTTGACGAATTTACCTCAGTCAGGTATCAATGGTCATAGTACCTACGTCTAAAGGATTTAGATAAAAATATCCTACGAGTATAATATGCCACATCTAAGGCACAATAATGTTAAACTCATTTATACTGTATGCCTTGAACACAATACCCTAATAAGCGCAGTATCAAGTTGCTAACAAAGTGTGGCGTTTCTTCACGATTTGACCCGCGCCTTGAAGCTCCAAATCAACTGGAGATGGAATGAGGGGTACTCTTTGCCAGAAGAATAAGACTGCGTATTAACCATGCATATGTAGTAAATGATAAGCCTAAATGATGTGATAGCAAAAATTCGCGAATATGAAAACTATCGATTCAGTGATCTTTAAAATAATTATTAAACCATTTTTTCGCATTTTTACATGCAATAACGGCCTATTTTTAGGTTTTTGTACTTCAAGAAGAAACTTAACACTACTTCGTCATGCGTTTAAAAAAAATGTTATACACACTTATTCGTAGACATTCTGTTGACGTAGATTTTTATTTGTTTGACATGTGCATAGAAGTTAATCCTCATACAAAAACAATTAAAAAAAGAGATCACTGAAGTGCAAAAAATATAATTCGTTTTTCATAACCATACAGATCATTTTTGCTAGTTTATAAATTTATGTGAAACCTTTAGTTGTTTTGTGCGACTCCGGTTGGTTTAACGTTCTAAGCCCGGCCGTGACTAGACGCCTTTACACCTGATTATAGTAAAATAGTGTTTATTTATAAGTATGCCCAGTTTATTATAACAGTTTAGGGTCTAGTAAGGTCTAAGGTGGAGCGCGTGTGCGCATAGCATAGATAAATTAACCTTAAGAATGAAAACCTATGCCTAATATCTAGCCGCAATGGATAAATTTACCGAAAAAATAGTGAAATTGATTATGAAAAAGTTCCAGGAAGCATGCGATTCAATTTCCTTGACTGTTTTATTACCTATCCATATAATTTTTATTAATAACCGATCAGGTTAAAACTTGTCGAGCAAGAATGATTATGTATTTTTTTTGTTTCGTATATACTCAAATCACTCTTACCTAATTAATTACAAGTACATAGAACCCATTTTACCCTTCAAATTCAAATTCAAAATTCAAATTCAAATTAAAACTTAAACGGCGAAATTAAACTTAGTATTATGCACTAGTTGTATAAACTACTATTGTATAGTATAGAGCACGAAAGTAGAACCTAAAATTATGACTATGACTGACCATGTTTTTTTGCCCCTTGCTCTACTCGTTTGAGATAAATGAATGTGAGCGAGAGAGTAATTACTGGCACTTGAGGTATCCCATCTTAGGCCTCTAGGTTGGCAACGCATCTGCAATACCCCTGGTGTTGCAGATTTTTATGGGCGGTGGTAATCTCTTACCATCAGGAGACCCTCTTGCTCGTTTGCCATCCAGTCGGATAAAAAAAAAAATGTTTATGGGTTCTACTGGTCCTACTTTCATGCTGTTTTCTATACATTTTGAATAAACTTTAGGTACTTACCCAATTAAGGATTAGAAGAGTGATTACCATAGTAAATACAGACAAAGCTTACTATTTTGTATGTTAATATATGTATGCACAGACAATAAAATACGAAATCGCATAAACAACAGCGATTCCGGTCGAGATTGTCAGAATTAGGAATAAACATAAATTCGCAACGACCACACGTCTCTTCGGCCGTAAAAATACAAATGCTCAAGTGCTACTATTGGTTCTCGACTAAGTACCTAGCATCTCAAACTCAAAGTGATAGAACTTCCAGAACCTAATATATAGTTAGTGCCACCAGAATTGAGATCATGCAGACAAGCGGGATTTTGACAGTCACTAATTCATTTTAATTCATTTTGCTTTTGTGCATATGCAGTCAGTTCTTCATGTAGCTGAGTGTGTAAACATGAACTTCAACTCTCGTGGCACTAATTATACCTATGTTACAGTAAGCACTTACATACTTTAGGTTGTTGTGTTAAAAAATCATATAACGGGTCTTAGGGCTCCCAGACAAAACTGCGAATTTGCGAGCTCGCAGGACGCATCGCAAAAACTTCCGATCTGATTCGCATCGCGCATTCCTGCGAATTCCTGCATTAGGTATGGTGACCTGCACTAACGCTTTGCCGCACGAAATCGTATCGCAGCAATTCGCATCGTTAGTTCCTGCGATGCGGCGTCGTATCGCGTCGCATCGCAGTTTTGTGTGACAGCCCTTACTATTAAAACTAGTCCGGTCGCGGAGCACGAAGAATTTCGTGTCTCTGTCCCTCGCGTGTAAATATTTGCCATCGCGCTCGCACACATGAATTTGTATGACTGCTACTTCAAATATTTACGCGCGAGTGACAGAGACAAGTAGTGGGTCATTGCGCGAAATTCTTCGTGCTCCGCGACCGTACTTTAGCAACTTAGGTACAGACAAAATGAAATTTAAAAACAAATTGTACGAAATCGTAATTAGGTAAGTAAAGTAGCTTTGTGTCAAGTCCAAACACTACTTATACCGTTTTAAACTTTCGTGATTCTCACTCATAGTCAAAATACCATATATACGGGACTTATCACGCTATTTTTACACAAGTAATATTTACCTCGACGTTTCGGCAACGTTACAGTTGCCGTGGTCACGAGTAGCCCACGAGTAGTGGTGTCTACTCGTGACCCGTGACTCGTGACTACTTATTTATACGTCTTTAAATTATGTTATACGAAAATAATGTATATTATACACTTACTTCTGTTTGCTCTCCTTGAATATACGTACATAAATAAAGAACATTTTTAAATTTGCTTTTATTCAATTCAAACTTGGCTGCCACACTGACTAGTACATCTAGCTCTTTGTAGGTATACCTAAATAAATCCCGGAACTGTATATCCATACGTTGCCAACAAAAAAAAAACTACGAACCAGTGGTACCCCGTTTTCGCGCCAAAACGGATCGCCGGCGTAAACGACGGCCGGAAGTCGTCGCGATGGCAACTTCCGGTTTCCGGCAGCTTTTCGTTCAAACAATAGAACCTGTGCTATGCATGTTTGTGTGTATATGCCGCTGTATATTCGCGTGTATTTAAGATGTGTGTGAAGGGTTCGGGACAATAAGGAACGAGGTTTTGCAGTTTTTCTTTTACTTCAACGAGTAATAGAGTTTGCGTTTATTAAATGAGAAATAATAAATGGGAGCGCCAAACTTCGCATACTCTTCGCTAGACATAGCGTACCTAATTTTTGTCCGAATCATCCTTTGTCATATTTTTTTCCCACTGAAACCTTACAGTTTTCTGAAATTTTTAGGTTGGGTTTGTTTTAAATAACAATTCTGAACAATTATTGGATTCAGAGAAAAATAATTATGACAAACGATCGTTCTGACAAAGATTACATTCGGACTTCCAATAAGTATGCGAGCCGATATGGACTCATAATAAATAGACCTTTCATTCTGAAAAGAGGCCTGTCCTGTACCCAGTAGTGGAACAATATAGTTAATAAATAAATAAATAAAATAAATAAATAAAAATAAAAATAAATAAATATCACGGACAATTCACACCAATTGACCTAGTCCAAAGTAAGCTTAGCAAAGCTTGTGTTATGGGTACTAAGCAACGGATAAATATAATTATATAGATAGATACATACTTAAATACATATTAAACACCCAAGACCCGAGAACAAACATTCGTATTTTCATACAAATATCTGCCCCGACACGGGAATCGAACCGGGACCTCAAGCTTCGTAGTCAGGTTCTCTAACCACTAGGCCATCTGGTCGTCAAAATAGGCCAGGATAATGATAAATAATATTTCACAGTGATTGAAGACTAGAGTTTTCACCCAATAAGTAAGCGTTGTAAGAGACCTATAGTTCTGAGACGTAGTCCTTGACTGTTGCCCCAAAGACATAGTCATACAACAAGAGAGAGAGAGCTATATTGTATGCTCGGAGTTTCTTTGTGCGATAGAATCCGGAATACGGAAATTAGACGAAGAACTAAAGGCAACAACATAGTTCGAAGATTAAGCAAATTAAAGTGGTAATTGCCGGGCCACATCACTCGAAGAACTGATAGCCATTGGGGAAGAAACGAGAAAAGAGGGCTGCGGGCAACCGGTGGATGCGAGTGGCAAGTTGTCGTTCATTCTAGCGATCTAAAAGGAACTCTGTTCAACAGTGGACGGCTTCCGGCAATTAATCCTACTAATTCCTACTTCCTACTAATTTTATAAATGTGAAAGTTTGTGAGTGAGTGAGTATGTTTGTTACTTCTTCACGCTGAAACGGCTGGACGGATTTGAATGAAATTTGGCAGAAAGTTAGTTTATAACCTGGATTAAAACATAGAATACTTTTTATTCCGATATTCCCACGGGATAGGGATAAAATCTCGAAGTAACAACCGCTGGGTTTAGTCATGAAATTTAACATGGGTGTTTTAATTTAACGTCAGTGAAACCACGATATAATTTAAGATAATTCCCACGAGAATTAAATAAAATCCCGGAACTTCAATTAAACTGCTGCATCTAATGATTTACGCGTGCAAAGCCGCGGGTGAATGCTAGTTGATGATAATTATGGAGATGAAATGGCAAATAGGATTTTTTAGGATCCCATTATTTGCCTTGGTAGATCAAATAATCTGAACAACTACTAATCAAACACCTGCTCTGTACGTCCCAAAACTGTATCGTAATCGTAAACAATCACAATTTACATATAAATGGGACTCAAAACAAACGAGACGCGCATAAATATACGAACATACATACAAAATGTCCATTGAGTAAATGTATGGAGGCGAGAATCGATATCTCTCCTACAATCGACCAATTAAATCGACTAGAATAACGAGGCGACCATAGACCATGTGATTTTATAGACACGTTGGAACAGGCTTTTATTTCAAATGAAATGTTTGTTTCATAAACATAAAACCAGGTACGTACCCCTGTTCCAGCTAATTTGTCCAATAAGGAAATATTATATTTATATATACATATATATTTTATTAAGAAGCCTGTATAATGGTGTCCCACTGCTGGGCAAAGGCCTCCCCTCTTGACCTCCTAAGCTCCCGTTCTGACGCAATGTCAGAACAGTCCTTTGCGTACGTGTCCAGATCTTCCCGCTATCTCCTTCTCGGTCTGCTTGTATAAGTTGGGTTTTTGACCTATTCATCGCTAGTCCGATCTTAAGGCTTGCAGTGCTGAGTTCTTGCAGCATTAATTCGAGGCCTTGGGCTGTTTGGGAAAAAAAGGACGATGTCGTCAGCGAACCGGAGATTATTTATTTATATAAATATTATATTTTAACTAGAGTTTACCCGTGGCTTCGCACGCGTAAACTATTCGATCTGGTAGTTACAATTGAAGTTCCGGGATTTTACAAAATTCCCGTGGGAAATCCCAAAATTTATATCGTAATCTTCATTGAGGTGTTGTGTTAAGAACAACTATCCCGTGGGAATATTGGAATAAAAGTAGCCTATGTGTTATTTCAGACATCCAGCTATCTACATACCAAATTTCATGACTCTAAGCCCAGCGTAATCTGGCGCGCGGCAATGAATGGGTAAAGAGCTTTACAGAATGCAATGCACGATAATGAATAGATTTCTTTTTCCTTCAACACTGGCATTGATAATAGATCGCTCGATTTTGGCTCTAAATTCGAACTTGTGATTTTATTTAATATACAAAATGTACACACCCAATATCATATTTTCTCAAGTTTTTCGTGATTCCCAAGGTCAAAGAATCGAACTGCTTGAAAATTCCAGAGAAATAATGCGTTGCTTAGGAGAAACGTGTCAAAATGGTGTTGTAGAGCGCCATCCTGCTCTGTCTCGTTTTTTTCCCCGTTCTGGCGGTTAACTTTTATATTACATATACAAAAATAGGAAGGTTAGGTACGTTAGGTAATATCAGTTGACCGAAGGGCAAAATACCCTGAAAGAGGAGCTCCACCCTCCTTGGCATTTATTTGTAGAATTTTCAGTAATCTTGATATGAGATCAAAGCTGTGTCAGCTCTGCGTTGCAATTGTAGTAATTTATAGAATCAGGCGTTACTTTGCGGAGGTCCATATCAATGAACTAAAAGAATTTCTTTGCTCACCCGCGACCTTATGATAGCTAAATTTATGCAAGAAACATTGACACTGACGCGTTTCGAACTCACCCAGAGCTTATCTTCAGTGCAACACAACTGTACACCATGCTACCAGATGTTAGACAGCAGGTGTTGGTCTAACTATCTGTGTGTGTTCTTACAGTGTGGAGGTGGAGGAACTGCATGAACACGCATATCTTGCATAAACTTAGCTATCATAAGGTCGCGGGTGAGCAAAGAAATTCGTTTAGTTCATTACAATTGTAGTGTTTCGTGGTAATCATACGCGTATTTTCAAAATGTCTCTCTATGAAAATAGTAGTCGCACCTGCCAGCGTTGTGTAAGAGGTCCCTGGCCACATCTATTCGTTCCCAGGCCACTACACCCATACATCAAATCGTACCGCACTAATTAAAATAGATGGTCCGATCACACTCATTGAGATTTACTACAGGATTGGAAACCTTAATGGCGTAAAAAGGTTTGGGGGAACAAGTGCACACATTTAAAAAAAAGTTTTTAAAAGCAAAGGAAGAGAAAGCTCAAAAACGAGCGTAATTCCATTTTAGCGTGGCAACAAACTCCTATACAATCACGCAATTTAAGCTGTTGCCTGTGAATTTGCTTGTAAAGAATTGGTCACTATTCCGCGGGAACTATCTTGTTAACATAGTTCCCGTGGGATAGGAATCCTAGGGTCTCAATCTATCACCATACTAAATTTCATCAAAACCCGTTCAGTGGTTGAAGCGTGAAAAAGGAACATTTTAGTCAGAGTTACATTTGTATTTATAATACGAGTATTACAAAATACATTAAGCGTCAACGATAATTTGATATCCCTTTGAAAAGAGAATATTTTAGTAGGATTCTTTAGTCTGTGGGTATGAGGCAATAGGTATGTAGAACTACGTACCATCAGCCCAATAAGTGGTCTATCAATTTTTAAACAAGGTCGAACTTTCAAGTTGACAGACGCGTCTATTGGCATTATTGTTTTATGACATGCAAACGATTATCAACTTTAGGGTGGTAGACCACATATTTGACTGATAGTAAGTACATAAATATATTTAATCCGAGAATTTGAATAGTTATCACGGGATACAGACAAATTTGGGGGCAAAAGTTAGTAATAAACTACTTCGTTAAACTTTCGGTATAACAACGGTCGTCTTGTGCAAAGTTTAATTTAAAAAATCTGTTTTAAGCGAAATCCTCAAAATGACTTCAATTACTAGTTTGTAATAGAATAACTTCGCTGTCTGCTGTTAATTGTATTTCTTAAAATAATTTTAACTACCACGTTGTTACTTTAAAATTAGTTGTGATATATTTGCTTTATCAAAAAGCTGTAGCAGCATATTGATTTTACATAAACTGCTCAGGCATGAATGAACCACTAAAGAACCTCTTAGTTTTCAAAATGTATGTGCGTAGTTTAACTACATAATAATATGAAATTTTCGAAAATACAAACTGAAACATAGATGCACAGAAAAACCAGAAAAAAGGCCAGCGCTGGGAATCGAACCCAGGATGGAGTGTTGAAAGTTTCTCGATGAGGGCTAAAACATAGATGTCGCTAGTGTCGTTGCTTAAGTGACTGAATAAGAAACAAACAAGCTGAGATATGTGGTGCATAGGATAAATTTGTGTCTGTACTCCTGTCCAGTGGTGGTGTAGGGGTATAGCACTTATCACTGAATGCTGAGGATCAGGGTTCGATTCCCGGCGCTGGTCTCTTTTTCTGGTTTTACTGTGCATCTATGTTTCAGTTTGTATTTTCGATATGGATTTTACGGGATGACCGTAAAAGTACCTAACAAAATTTGAAGTTGAAATACAAAATACAAAAAGATTCCAAAAACCAATTTTAAATAATATGAAATTTTACCACAAGCTTTACTGTGAAGGCGATCTTCGTGAATAAATCTGCGCCTGAGTCAGTGGGGGTTTCTCGACAGGTAAACTACCGCTAGATGGCGTTAGTATCGTAAAGCCCATTTGACGTTACAGTCCTGCTTGTGATTGGCCCATTAAGCTAACTAACCAATCGTAACTAGCCAAAGGCTACTAGAAACATAATTCCGCAAAATATTACCAATGAAACGGATACAAAATTGAGATCTATTGTCAAGAAGACGTTAATATCTAAGACGTATTATAAAGTTAATGATTATGTCATGGACAGGGCTATTTGGAAATAATTCCGATCCGCATTGGGGATCCCTTACTTCAAATAGCGAACCTACTGTGTTAAAAATAAAGTTGTGTTAAATAAACTTGTGGTGTAGATAATATCATTTAATAATATTCTAAATCTGTTTCAAAAAATATATACCTCGTTGAGTTTTTTGCCGAATTCTTCTCAACAGAGGTTTTTCCGAACCGGTGGTTGATTTTCTTTGACATTCATACTTGTTATATCCTATATTGAATAAAAATATTTTGACTTTGACTTTTACTTTGAGTCACAAACGCGCTACAAATGTCAAAATTGACAAACGGAAGTAGCGCCATCTAGTCACAGAAACTCATTTGCCGAAAAACTTAATAACTTGAAAGTAATTTCATAGGCAAAATTCTGTCTTCGTACGATTCGACTACAGCTATAAAAAAATGCAAATGCGTAAGTTGCACTAAAATCCATGTGTGTGTTTGTATGTTTGTCCGTCTTTCACGTCGAAACGGAGCGACGGATGTAGGTATGTGATTTTTTGGCAAAGATATTGTTTATGGGCCAGAAAGTGACATTTAGGCTACTTTTTATAACGGATAACCGAATTAGACGCGGGCAAAAGCTAGTATGCAAATAAAAAGACTCAAATCGCCGAGTTTTTTTTTAATACTGAAAAGGTTCGTTGATTTTTCAAACAATGTAATTTTATAGAAATCCTTTAGAATGCCGCCAAATCCGTCACACCTTTAAATACCGAACGTTCCAATTAATCAGTTTGTCGTTTTTTGAAAGAAGCAATTTATTTTTTACTCTCCCTTCATTTACGGGGTAGGTACTCACAAATTTATGTTGTATTGTTAAATTTTGAGATAATTTATTAAGAGAAGTGGCAGGAAATGGCCGGCAGAGGCGAAATATAAGTTATTCTTTGGGTTCCGTCAGTATTATAATAAGTTTTTGGTGTTCATTTTTCATAACTATTAAGTAGTCACATTATTTACAGTTAAGACACTTAAATAAAAAATAAAAAGAACTAAACTACAACAACTTAACTAAAAATGTATAAATACAATTATAAAAAGAAAATCCCGTTCAAAAGATCCGCTTGTGGCAGGGTTCCAGCAATCGCGATCAAAATTTATCATATTCAACCTATATACGGCCCAGTGCTGGGCACAGGTCTTCTCTCAGAATAAGAAGGGAAGTTGGGATTGAGAACTGCATCCACCATTGAACTGCTTGAGACTGCAATGCAGGAAGGTATGTGAAGGTTTTCTCGCGATATTGTCCTTCACGTAATTTTACTCATAAATTTCGAAAAACTCAGAGGTGCGAACCCGGACTTGAACTAACGATCCTCTGCTTGAAAGGCTATAGGTCAAACTACAAGGGTTGTTTCACACGTACCACAACCACACCGCGCATGCGGTCAAACTGTGGTTACGTGTGAATAGTGTCGCTGCGGCATTTTGCAGTTACGTTGTGGTGCCTACAAAATGTGGTTGTGATGTGGTTCCGTCGTGTGCAAGTCGGTGGCCGATCGTAAAATCCGCCAGATCACGAAATTTCTAGGCACATCATGAAATGGCGCCAGTAACTTTGTGTGTATGTACCTATATATTATAAGCCTATTTTAAATGTATGCCATACGATTAAATAAGTAAGAAGAAGACGTTGGAATGAATAAATTGGGGAGACCGTAGGGGCGTGGTTGTGATGTGGCCGGCCGGCCGCTGCGGTGCCGCCGGTGGTTGCGTTTCCGTTGCGATGTGGTTGCGATGTGGTTGCGTTGTGGTTGCGATGTGGTCGTATCACACACGCGGTCGATAATGACGGCAAAATGTGGTTCGTGTGAATTGCGCTATTCATTTTCAATACAAAATATACGCCCGACCACGTGGCGTGGCGTGGCGTGGCGTGGTTGTGGTGTGGTTGAGGTACGTGTGAAACAAGCCCAAGGCTACCACGATAAAACGATACAAATAACCGAACTTACTACAAAAATAAACAACAATTTCGCTTGCAAAACAAAGAGCGAAGGTTTTGGTTCATTCCCCGCAGAACTCTAAATTCATTAAATAATAAATTAAGATTTAAATTTCACGCCATAAAAATGGAAGGAAAGCTTTTTTTATGGTTTAACTTGAACCGACGTTTAAGACTTAGGTTAATTATTGCATGCTCATAAAACACGTAAAGAACTTCCGTTTTAAAATGTAAGTCTGTTGCAAAACACTAAAAGTGAAGTTTGTTCTAAATGGAGTCAATAAACAGCTTTTTAAATCAGCTAAATAATAAGTCGACAGTTATTTGAATTACCTAAAGACTCGAAAAGATGATTTTGGCGATTGGCATGCAGTGGGTCGATTCCAGTTGGGTGGGACTACACCGTATCATACTATGACTATAATAGGAACGTTGACACGTGAGCACACCCTCTCGCAGCAGGGTAGGCTACACTAGCGCTCATCATTATCATCAGCCTATAGCAGTCCACTGCTGGACATAGGCCTCCCCCAAAGGCACTTGTCTCACCACCAGCGAGGAAACGATTGGCTATCGACTATTTTCTCGCTCAAGAAACGAACAAAAGATATAAGATCCTGTGTGAGTAAAAGAGACACATATACTGGCTGTTCACACTGTCGGCGAGAATTCGCTCTTACATCTTTTGTCGCAGCGACAAGAGCTATAAAACTCGCTGAGCTATAGATACTCGCTCAGCGATGTCAGCTTGGCGACCGCCCCGCACGAGCGAGTCGAGTGGAGCGAGTAATCGCCCGTCGCACGCGAACACACGCTTACAGCCGAGCGACAAAACTACACTCGCTTCTCCCTGCTCGCCCACTCGTTTCTAGTTACTCGCTCTACTCGCTTCTCGCTCATCGTCGGCGGTGGGACTAGTGCCAAAGAGCGCCATTGCGCCCTGTCCTCGGCTAGACGCATCCAGCTCCTACTAGCAGCCATTCGCACAGGCGCGGATCCAGCCCTCAAAAAAGGTTGTGGTCAGAGCCAAGTCACAGCCACCCAAAAATCGGCGAGTGCGAGTCGGAGTACAAACTCACTCATGAACAATCATGACTCATGAACGACTTTTGAAAGTGTGTCGTTCTATTTGGGTTGTGGGCATGCCCATCGTGCCCACAACGGTGGATCTGCCCTTGCATTCGCAGTTCGTTATTCCACCTGGCTGGATGGAGTCTACACTACGTTTGCCGAGACGCCATCTTCACTTAAGAACTCGTTTACTCCAGCGGTTGTCGGTTCTGCGACAGATATAACCAGCCCACTACCACGTCAACTTGCAGATTCTCTGAGCTATGTCGACGAGCCTAGTTCTGTGTTGGATAGTCTCGTTGCGGATTCTATCTTTCAGAGAAACTCCGAGCATAGTTCGTTCCATAGCTTACTGAGCGACCTTGAAGTGGTGGATTGGCCGTACTGTGAGTGTCCACGTTTCAGCTCCGTATGTCATGACGGGTAGGACGCACTGGTTGAAAACTGATTGAACACCCTCAATGCACGCCATTATTGGTAACGCTACCGCCAGGGTTAAATGGGACTAGGCCAGGCATGTTTACCGGATACACCCACAAAGATGGGCGCACACAGCCACATGGTGGATGCATGACGGGCACCGACGGCAAAACCGGCAGGCGGAGATGGCGAGATCACCTGGACACGTAACTGAGCGAGTGGCCAAATATAGCTCTGGATAAAGAGTTAAGCAGCGTTTTCATCAGAGCTGTGCGAGGATGTGTTGCATTACCCAAAAGAAACGCTTAATTTACCTCGCCTCGCTCCGCTTAGCTGTTTCCACCAGAGACTCGTATTGTGCTGTGCGAGGATCTCTAAATTAATTTTCGTGGGCTTACACCCCACTTATACCGTTATAAGAAACGTTATGTCTAGATACGCCTTAATTATAACGATTGCTGTTACCTTAAAAGTAGAAATTGCTACTCCTTTTTATATCGTTACAAATTTACTGTAAATTTAATGACCACCCGGTATTTACGTCAATGAAGTACAATTATCTACGTAAAATATAAGTATAGTAAGTTGTTTAAATCTAGTTAAGGTAAAAGCCGTGGTGGCCTAGTGGTTTGAGCTATCGCCTCTCAAACAGAGATTCGTGGGTTTAAACCCCGGCCCGCACCGCCGAGTTTTTCGAAATTCATGTGCGAAATTACATTTGAAAACCATGAGCTTTACGGTGAAGGAAAACATCGTGAGGGAACCGGGCACACACCTGAGGAAGTAATTCAATGGTATGTGTGAAGTTTCCAATCGGCACTGGACCTGCGTGGGAACTACGGCCCAAGTCCTCTCATTCTAAGATGAGCCCTGTGCCCAGCAGTAGGACGTGAATAGGCTGGGTTGATGATGATGATGAAGATGAAAGAGTCACTTCACACCAAGTTTGAAATTTCAAACTAACATTTAGTTACTAGAATGCGTCCTCCAGTACTCATTTTACGTAGGTATTTCACAACATTTAATGTTTTAAGCTTTTATGTTTTAATTTCAGTGATTCAATTAAAATATAATGGGTCCATTATCGGCTCGCATACTTTATTAATTTGTCATAACTTTTCTTTCTCAGAATCCAATAATTGTTCAGAATTGTTATAAAACAAACCTAACCTAACCTAGTCTTCTTCTATAGGAGGATCATTTAAAATTCCAGAAAAATGTAAGGTTTCAGTGGGAAAAAAGATATGACGAACGATGATTCGGACAAATATTACGGTATGACTAGCGAAGAGTATGCGAACTTTGGTGCCCCCGGTTTTTTTTTCGTGAAAGCGAATTCCTATCCATCGTTTTTGAGATACAATACAAACTCAAACTCAAACTCACAACATTTATTGACAAGAAAAACACACTACATCACAACAAAAACACAGTAAAAACATAAATAGGAAAAGAGAGGAAAATAAGAGATATTGTGCTGTAGTGTGATGCCAAAAGGACTCAGCTCAGCATATGCCGTAGTCCTGTAACCAGAGCTGCAGCGCTGGTTTTCAGCTGAACCCCGGTGAGTGTGCACCCACGTAACCGAACGCGTAATTATTGCAATACAATACAATACAATTACTCTTTATCGTACACCACAAATAGTAAGCGATACAGAAAACAGGTCATCATCATTATTAATTTAAGAGCTTAGCTCTTGTCGGTGGAGTAATCGCCACTCTTTTCGGTTCTCTGCCAGCGTTTTCAGCTCCTGATACGACATGACATTGACTTTTTCCTTGACCTGATCTATTAATGATCTAGAAAACAGGTACACAGAGAAAATTACAAGGTAAGCAAAAGGCGGCCTTATCGCTTAATATCGATGGCAGCAAAGTAAAAGAAGACATCTACAAAATTGCTATTTTACAGGAGAGCGTATTTAGTAAAAAATAATGACTACTTTGAGATTAATGGACCGATTACCATGAAATTTTCTATGATGCATTAAAATAATGTTCTTTGTTGATTGTTTAACAGATTTTATTTCTGTAACATTATTTTAATGAAAAATTGTAGATGTCTTTTTTTACTTTGAAAGAGCTTAAACGTAGAGGAAGACATCTGCCTGATATCCGTTTATGCGTTGTAATGAAACAAACGCCTATTCCGTTATAAAAATCGAATAAGCTAAGGTAAGAATCTCCAGTAAAACTTAGAGGAGTGTTTAGAGATAATCTAAATAACATGCAACGAGAATTCACCCTTTTTTTGATATTTTTTTGTAGATGTCTTTATTTACTTTGCATTAATCATTTTATTCATATTATTAAATGAGTTATCTACCACTCAACTTCATCGCTGTCTATCATATAAATTCATTTATTTCGTTTAAAAACACACAAAATATGTGTTAAAATAAAAAATAAAAACTTGTTCTATTTTTGTTTAGTCATAATTGTTTTTAAGTACTCAAAAAACTAAGTTATTTTTTATAGTTTTACACTAATACATTAAATAAATCAACAGTAGGTACAAGTAATAAAATTAGGTACAAAATATATACCAAAACAAAACAATATAAACTGTAAAAATAATGCTATAATGAATGTGGATAATTATCAAAATTGTCATCAATGGCCACATGGATCAGAGGCCCGTCATCGTTAGTGGAAATCTTCTTGATGTTGTTTCGGAGTACACATACCTTGGCCAGATTTTGCAGTTAAGGTACCAACACATGCTAGTTACTAGCACGAAAGCATGCTACTATTCAGCAAATGTTACTTACTAGCATGTGTGCATAGGGACGTGCTACTATTAAGCATGCTTTTTCTGTGTCATACAGGTACAGCAGGTACTAGCATGCTTATAAGCATGCTAGTAACGAGCTTAATGTAACAGTAACCTTAGGTAGAATACAACTTTGAGTAGGAGGCGAAGAGAAGGATTCAGCTAGGCTGGGCAGCATTCGGAAAATTATGTCGAGTTTTCTCGTCAATTATACCGTAATGTCTGAAAACGAAAGTTTTTAACCAGTGCGTCCTACCCGTCATGACATACGGAGCTGAAACGTGGCTCTGCCAGCTATGGAACGAGCTATGCTCGGAGTTTTTCTGAAGGATAAAATCCGCAACGAGACTATCCGACACAGAACTAAAGTCATCGACATAGTTCATAGAATTAACTTGAAGCACCGACAACCGCTGAAGTTATTGAGTGGAGACCGCGTCTCGGCAAACGTAGTGTAAGACGCCCTCCGTTCAGGTAGAGGGACGATCTGCGAAAGGCTGATGGTAAAAGCTGGATGCGTCTAGCCGAAGACAGGGCGCAATGGCGGTCTGTGAGGGAGGCCTATGTCCGGACTGCTATTGGCTGATGATGAATAGTATAATCGATATCCTACTACCGCTATACCTATTAGGAAAAAACAGATTGCTCGTCATCATCAGTCAAGATCTGTTCAGGCGTGTCGTTTCCAAAAAGCGGTAAGCTGCAAGCAATAGAATCTTGAGTACTTACTTAGGTTAAGAATTTTAATTCATTTTCTGTCTAAATAAAAAAAACAAACAAGTCTATGCAACCAATGTTAAATAATATATCTATTTGTTTAAATATTTTAAGAAAAAACAAATAATTTCCTCATAGAAATTAGAAATAATAAATTTGTAGATTGAGACATATGCAAAAAGTATGACGTATAAACGGACAAGTGGCATATGTCCGTGTTTACGTCAGGCCGTAACCTCAAAACAAATCTCATTACTAGCGCTAATATTGCGACAATTAACACTATAATATAACATGATTATGTCACAGATACTCACTTTCGTAGGTATCTTGCATTGTTTTCTTAAAATTTGACAAATTGAATGTGCCAGGTGACTGATGACTTTATTGACGTTTCAAGCGTCCTGTCAAAGCTCCGAAGTAAAAGCGGATAAATTCAAATGTCCGTTTCTACTGCGATGTTTTTTTAAAAGCTAGTGTAGATGTTTTCTTTTACGTGCCAAATATTCTTCATTATTTTGAAATTTGAAATATTTTTTTAACAGACTTGTAGATATGGTTGAAAAAAGTTATTTTTTGTAAAAAAGCATTTTTGAAAAAAAGTAGATGTCCGTATCTACTTTGCTGCCATCGATATATAACTAGATATTGAAATTTCAAAAAGATAATGTCGGGATTTCAACTATTCTAACTCGCTTATAGTTTCAGAGTTACCTTTACTGACCTATTAAGTGGGCCACCATATACAAAATCAAAGATGGTGGCTGGTACCGAAACATATTGATTCGGTGGTGGCACTCGTAAACCCCACACACGACGGCACGACTTGCTATTTAAAGACGAGTGATCGGAATATGTACTGCAATTTCCTCGTACATTTTGAGAAAGCAAAACTAAGAGGAATAGAAATGCCGTGTGTACTTTCATTGGATGACAATTTTCTTGTTGCTCTTAGTAGAAAATCATAGAATTTAATTAATTACGGTGCTGATTACGGTACTACCTAAAGAAACGCACGGACGTATAACGTTGGAAGAGGAATGCAGTATTCAGCATTTATTTCATTGCAATATGTCTTGGATTTTTTTATAAAAAATAATGAATGTAACAGGAATGATAGATAAGTTAAACTTGGCGTTAAGATAGATAAACATATAATAGAATAATGCAACAGTTACCTATATAAGAAGGATCGAAAAAGGCGAGTGGCGTGGGTAACGACGTGAGCGTAGCGCTACGCTTACATCGTAAGAATAAGTCAAGTCTTTTTTGATTTAGGCACTTATTATACACAACATCGTTACAAATCTTTTTCTACGACTAGGTAGGTACAGTCAAGGGCAAAGATATCGACACGGCCAAAGTTACAAAAATATGTATATATACACGACTTTATGCACTTAACATTAAGGCCGTGTATACCTATTTTTACAACTCTGGCCGTGTCGATATCTTTGCCCTTGACTGTTCTTAGTAAATAAAAAATAGCTGCAAGTATGCAGCCCTTAAATTTACAACAACAATGCAAGGTACTAACTTAACAAATAAGTTAATTCATAGATTTTTTATGTAAAACTAACACTTTCAACATAACGCATTGCTGCCAACATAAAAACACGTATGTTTAATATCATCACTGGCAAGTAAATGTCAATTAAAAACAAAGTTTACCGCGTCACTCGCCTTTTTTGACCTCTCTTATACAACTGTTGCATAAAATACTATGACAATTTATAATGACTTTAAGTCAGTATCCAGTGAAAAGTTTACGCCACTTTACTAAAGCTGTTAATCGTTTTAATCCATATAAATCAATGTCGTTCCCATTAATATCGACGCGTTCATATTTACAATGCCCAACCAATTCTCTAAAACATAGTGCTAAACTTGGCGGGAGCATTTCGTGCGATGCCAAATGCTCTACAAGCACGCAATCCAGCATTTTAGGCGGCGGCCACCGCTTATACCACCTTACAGTGTTGCCAGGTCATATTTGAAAAATCGGGAGATATTACTTATAAAAAATAGAAAGTTCCTTTTTTTAATTTATTTATTACTATTATTTTTATATACATGCTTTTACATTTTTAGCCACTATTAAAAACCTATAGCAGGTTTATGCAATAGTTGGCGAGATCACGCGGTTTGGTTCGCGCTTACAATAATCTAGGGTGCGCCGACGTCGCAGGCCCGCCCCGCCCCGGCCTTAAAACAGTAGCTGCTGAACTTAATGAAAATAAAGAATGAAAAAAAAAAAAATTACATAGTGATCTTTTAAGTTTTGGCTTAAGTATTATGTTACTCACACACATCTATACTCGTAAATGTAGCAAAAAGAGTTGTATAAGTAAAATTCATCGCGCTGGTTTTCAGCCTGTACTATAGTCTATATAGTGTTACCATCAAAACACTTAAAAAATATAAACATTTCTGAGATGGCAGACTAACATTTAAATTAGTAAATGTTGCTCTGATGCTGAACTCTGGTTGAGTTCGAAACGTGTGGTGATAGTTGGATTTGTGTAATTTGTGCCTGCTCTAACAGCGTGGAGGTTGAGCAGCTGCATGAACACATATTTGTTATTATAGACGTGGCTATCGTAAGATCGTGGGTGAGCAAAGCAATTGTTTATAGAAAGAAAGAAAGAAGACATTTATTCAAATTCACAAAGACACACAAATACAACAAAATCAAAACAAAAAAAAACAGCAAACACAAATAAAACAAAAAATAAATTTAAAGCCGCAGGTTTAAGCTGGATGCAGGCTGCTTCCAACCAAAGCCGCCGAATGTCCATGGGGGAAGCTTATGTCCAACAGTGGCCGTCCTATGGCTGATATGATGATGATGATGATGATATTTTTTGTCAGCTTTGAATCTTGAGTACTAACTTTTTATTTCGGTTTTTTCAAATGTCAGTGAACTGTAAACGTCGGCCAAAAAGAAATAGTTCTTCTGTAAAAACTAGAAAGCTGGCAACACTACCTTTATACAGCTAAAGAATACCATATTAAGCTCTATATCAGCGTTATAAGAGAAAGTGCTAGTCTGATAGAGGAATCGCGTTTTGTTCAAGGTATTTAAGGAGATATGGTTGCGTTTTGTTTTGGCAAAGTGGTCGATGGCGTGTTCTTAAGGGCTAACATAATAGGTGTGAAAATTAGTGTTTTTGGGAAGTTACTTTGTTAACTGTTTGGGTTTTTTACAGATATTTAATCGTGGTATCAGTGGTTTGACCTATGGCAAGCAAAAGATCGTGAGTTAAAACATGGGCTCTTTAACTTTTGTTACAAGGTTTCTTGGCAAAACAGTGCTTATCACATTGTAAAGATCACTTTTTAGCCCGTCCGTCAATTTGTCAAGACCTTTTTCTCTGAGGAACACGTTAAATCATCAAATTTAAGTTAATATCAAGAATTGGAATCTGCTACGTGAACGCAACGACGGATTAAAAGTAATACAGTCGTAAAAATCGGTTTTGTATACAAATTGCCGAGGAAACAACACCTGTGATAGGATATTTGGAAATAATTCCGATTCGCATTAGCGATCCCTTCAAATAGCGAACCTACTGTGTGGCTGCGCCATTTATTTGTTTATTTTAAATATATTTAATTAATTTTAACTCACACACACACTCACGCATTAACATGAACGCATCCATACTCTGGCAACACATCCCTCCTTTCCTATCCCGCTACCATTGGGCACCGAAATTCGAACCAAGAACGAAGAAAACAAACGACTCGAGATGACGCTATAATTTTGTACAAACGCAAAAATAAACTCTTAATTCGCAAATACCATTAAAAAACTCTCAAAACCTCTAAAATCTGTGCAGTGAAGTGGTAATGAACATTTTTGTGCCGTTTAAAATAATTCCTGTGTCGTGGAAACTCAATTGCTGGAGAAAGCAGCATCCCGGTGTTCAAGGTATGTCCTGCCCCTCCAAGTCTGGTCCTTCGATCCCAAATCCTTTCCCTCACTCCTAATATCCTCCGCAATATACACACGCTACTCATTTACTCACTCAAATACTCAAAAACACATTTTCAAGTTAGTTACGCCATTTTTTCTCGCACGCTTCGCCTAACTTTGTTTTGTTTTAATCACGCAAATAACATTATATTTCTATGTAAATACCAACTATTTCTCAATAACAACAGTTTAAGTAAATAACAAAAGTATTACTTACTGTTTAACTCACGTATTTCATACTCATTTCTCATAATAATTTATCTCAACGCACCGCTCATATACCTACCCGCCATATTTGATGTACGCACCGCTAACTTATTATTCCTAGTAATTTCTAGATATTTCTTCCTAATACACATTCCGATCTTGAACTTGTGCTTATTTCTCACTTATTTTGTTAAATATAAATATCGCATTTTACCTTCATCATGGGAGGCAAAGAAAAAACGAGTGCAAACACCAGTTCAAGTGAAGAAAATATTATGATTAAATTCCTTGAAAGTAAAAAGCAAAGTTTGTTCCACATTATTCAGGAAGTGTATAATCTAAGCTTAAAGGTTTCTGACCCCGCTTATCACATTCAATTCCTTGCTAGGACACAAACCCTAGACAAGACCCGAGCTGACTATGTAGAAACGGTTGATAAACTTTTAATTGAACAATTTAAAGAAAATCCAGCCGCAGAACCGAGTTATAGCATTCTCAATACATTTGATGAGTTGTACTGTTTTATTAAGCAAAAGGAAACTACTCTGAGACAGCAACTTGAGGTTCAAAATAAAAATAATAATTTTAACATCAAATTGCCTCCGCTTCAACTCACAGGTTTTGATGGTACTCCTGGTAAATGGCCAGTGTTTTATGAAAACTTCCGCAGTGTTATACATAACAATACTCAACTAACAAATGCTGAAAAGATTCAATATCTGATTGGGTGCCTCTCCGGCAAAGCCTTAAATGTCTGCTCAGGTATAACTCCAACCTCTCAAAATTATGACATAATTTGGCAAGCTCTTCTAGCTAAATACCAAGATACAAGAGTGCAAGCATCTATGTACTTGGATAAAATGATTAATCAAAGGCCTGGTCAGTCAGCTGACAATTTATTAGATAACTTTTGTACAGCTGAAGCCGCTCTGCAACAATTGCAAATTGATAATTTGGCAGATTTCATGATAACGCATATTGCCTTAAGCAAACTTGATAAATCAACTCTGAACCTATTTGAACAAGCTCATAGACACATTGATATTCCCAAATTTGCTGAATTAAAAAAGTTCTTAAGTGAACAATCTAAGCTCACTGCGTTACATGGCCCAACGCCATCCTCAACTCAGTCCAGTAACAAACAATTTAGCAAACCCACTCCCCAATTACCACAAATAAATAAAACTAAAGCATTCCACTCTCAAATCGCAGCTCCTCAAGTATCTCATAAATATGACAACAATCATAACCTCCAAACTCAGCAATTTCAACTATGTAAAGTATGTAACGCAAACTCATCTCATCCCTTATTTAAATGTGAATATTTCTTAAACCAAAACACGCAAACTCGCAACGATATTGTTCGTCAACACTCTTTTTGTATAAACTGTTTAGGATTTCACCACGTAAATACTTGTAAATCGACAAACAAATGCTCCAGTTGTAACCGCAAACATCACTCGCTGCTGCACTATGAAACCAACAATAATAATTTCAATATAAATCGCCCTCAACGCTCAGCTGATTTCCAACATACTGTTATCAGTCAAAATCATAATAAAACCATCCCACCGGCTCGTTATCAAAGCACAGCGCAGTTCACCTCGCCGCCGCCGCAAGCGGGCGACGCCACTGTCGCTAGCGCTGGCGCTCGCTATCCGTCTCACTCGCACTCGCAGCCGCCGCGTCCGCCGCTAGTGAATACTGCTCGCACTCACGATAATCAAGCGCAGTCGTCCTCTTGGCGCGAGACTTCAAATGCCGATAACTTTGATAACAACCGGGCGATGTCTGTCACTGTTCCCGCGCGCGCTTTAAATAATGATACTACAGTATTATTACCAACCGCGTCTGTAAACGTATTTAATAACGATCAAGTAAATCGTATGCGTTTATTTCTCGACTCAGGGTCAATGAGTAATTTCATTACAAAATCTTGTTGTGAACGCCTAAATTTAAAAATAACTCCCGCGCCGTCGGTAGTTAAAGGTATCGGTCAAATTGAAAATCGCTCATTCGGAATAACACAATTCAAAATTTATTCACGTTTTGAAACTCGCTGTTTTTTACACAGTAAACGCTCGTGTTATTGACACAATTACTGACTTTTTGCCTAACGCTGAAATTGATATGACGGAATTAACGCATCTGCAGCATCTGCCAATGGCTGATGAATATTATTACGCACCTGGAGAAATCGATTGTCTCATAGGCAACGAATTATTCCCGCTTTTACTCGGATCTAATAAATCGACCTCACCGAACTCGTCGGTCGTAGGTATCGAAACAACTCTCGGATATGTCGCCATGGGTAAAGCCCAATGTATCTCACGCTCGCTATTCGCCGCAAACTCAACGCATACGCAGTCTTTTGACGCAACTCACCCGCTCTCGCAAAACGCTCACACTCTCGTTTCTTCGCACAATTCTCGTTCTTCTCCGCAAAACTCAAACGCACTTAATTTAAATAGTCAATCGCATCTCGAAATAAACACGAACGCTAAAACGAATGAATCCGCACCCGCTCCTATCGCACCCGCTATTCTCGCGCATAACGCTCCCGCTACACTCTTGCATAATACTACACTCTTGCATAACGTTCCCGCTACACCCGCACCCAACTCTGACAAAACTTTTTTCTGTCAAACAGAGTCGCTTTCGCTTGATCAATTAACGCACCGCTTTTGGGAAATAGAAAATGTACCCGATAAAAAACACTTCAGTCCCGATGATGAAGCATGTGAAAACATATTTCGAAGTACTTACTCACGCGATGAAAGTGGTAGATACACAGTAGATCTTCCCTTCAAATACTCACCTTCGGAATTAGGACACTCTTACGCTATAGCTAAACGACGTTTTTTAAACCTAGAAAAGAAACTCGACTCATGTGACTTACGCGCCGACTATAACGCAACTATACAAACATATATCGATCAAGGTTACTTGTCTAAAGTTCCAAATAATTTTCAAGATGATAACGTTTATTACATTCCGCATAAAGCCGTTTATCGTCCAGAGAAAGAGACTTCCAAAACTCGTGTTGTTCTCGATGCTGGCTGTAAAACCACATCAGGCAAGTCGCTTAACGACATTTTATATGTAGGTCCAATACTACAAAGTAGTATTTTCGAACTGCTGCTCAACCTCCGCATGTTCTCAATCGCGCTAACCGCTGACATCGAAAAGATGTATTTTCAAGTGAAACTCGCGCCTAAACACCATCCGTTTCAACGCATTTTGTTTCGGTTCGACTCTGATTCGCCAATAGAGATCTACCAATTCAATAGGGTGTGTTTTGGTGTGTCTAGTTCGCCTTACCTCGCTATGCGCGTTGTGCGTCAGCTCGCCGCTGACAGTCGCGACTCATATCCGCTTGCCGCTTATGAAACTGAGAACCATATGTATGTTGATGACTATGTCAGTTCTATTGACAGCTTAGACAACGCTGAAAAAACGTATGAAGAAATGATTTCAATGTTCAAATCTGGAGGTTTCAATTTAGTTAAATGGATCTCAAATGACAAAGAACTCATGTCACGCATTCCCACCTCTCATAAAAGCCCTCTCGTTGTTAAGTTTGACGATGATCCCAACGCTGATACAAAAATCATAGGTATGCAATGGCAGCCTAATGACGATAATTTTCAATTTAAAATAAATATCGATTTACCGCAAAAATGTACCAAACGCTCGATTCTCTCAGTTACCGCACGCTTATTCGATCCGCTCGGTCTCATAAGTCCAGTTGTCGCGTACATGAAGCTGCTTATACAAGAATGCTGGAAATTGCAGCTCGACTGGGATGATGAGGTCCCTGATTATATAGTCTCCAAATGGGAAAATTTTCATAAAGAACTTCCGCTTCTCTCTGAACTTAAAATACCGCGTCACATAGGCATAAATTCTATCATAGAATCTCATTGATCGGCTACGCAGACGCCAGCGAAAAATGCTACGGTGCTGTCATATATGTTCGAATTGACTCAAATGATAACTCACCCGCAGAGTCCGTAAAACTACTCACCTCTAAGTCCAAGGTTTCAACTCCGAATAAAACGCTCGCACGCTTAGAACTTTGCGCTGCCGTCTTGCTCGCAAAATTGATTGACTCAGTACGCACGGTCCTCAGCAAGCGCTGTAACATAAATAAAATATACGCATTCTCTGACTCTACAGTAACGCTTACTTGGATACACTCACCTGCGCATAAGTTTCACACTTTTGTAGCCAATCGCATCGCTCAGATAAACGAATACCCGCATCTCATGGTTTCACGTTCGCGGTGTAGAAAATCCCGCTGATATCGTCTCTCGCCCTGTAACTCCAAAAAGTTTAATCAGTAATGATTTCTGGTTTCATGGTCCGCAATGGTTGTCCGCTCCCGTCGACGCCTGGCCTGTAAAAGAACATAAGATTAATCACAATGAAATTACAGAAATACAAGAATCTAAAACTATATCTCTACCTACGCAAAATGTAAATTCAATAGAAAATACTCACTTCATCCATGAGCTCGCCGAACGCTGCTCGTCTTGGTTAAATTTCATCCGCTCGCTAGTATACGTACTTCGCTTTTCAAATTACTAGACTCACGCGGTTCTATCACTATAACTGACTTAGATCACGCTGAATGTTACGCAATACGCTACCTTCAGACTGACGCGTTTTCTCAAGAAATCAACGCAATTAAAAATAATAAAATTTGTCCAAGCAAAACTATTATTAAACTGAACCCTTTTCTTGACGACCGAAATCTGTTGAGAGTAGGTGGTCGCCTTACTCATTCTCAGTTAGATTTCGATCAAAAGCATCCGATATTACTACCCGCTAAAAAATCGCATAGTTTCGCTTTTAGTAGATCACTATCACGCGTCAAATTTACACACAGGTCCCGCTCTATTACTAGCTCTACTTCGCCAAAAATATTGGATCCTTTCCGCCAGAAATTTAGTTCGCCAAAGAGTACACGCTTGTAACTTATGTTTAAACTCAAACCGCGTATTACAAACCCTCCAATGGGAGATCTCCCTTCGATTAGAGTCTCCCAAGTCAAAGCTTTCGTACATACTGCCGTTGACTACGCTGGACCCTTTCATATTACGCATATCCGCCGTCGTGGAGTTAAAAGTCACAAAGCGTATATATGTTTATTCGTTTGTCTTACGACAAAAGCTCTTCACTTAGAGTTAGTTTCAGACCTAAGTACTGATTGCTTTCTCGACGCGTTCAAACGCTTTATTTCACGCAGAGGTCCGGTCTCTATATTGTACAGCGACGGAGGCACCAACTTCATTGGCGCTAAACGCAAATTAAATGAAATTTACTCAATAATACAAGCCGCTAATTATCTAAATGATTTGAGTCATTATCTCACTCTACATAGAGTTCAATTTAAGCATAGCCCACCTTATGGACCAAATTTTAATGGGCTGAGCGAGGTCAATATTAAAAGCGTTAAGACGCATTTATATAAAGCTATCGGCAGTCAAATCCTCACATATGAGGAATTTAATACAATCTTAATACAAATAGAAGGCCTGTTAAACAGCCGACCAATTTGCATACTTTCATCAGACCCTTCTGATCTGACCGCGCTAACTCCAAATCATTTTTTAAACATAACTCCGCTTAAATTTTTACCCGCTGAAAATATCGACTCTACCCTCACAGATAACAGACTCACACGCTATCAGCTTTTGAGCAGAATAGTTCAAAGCTACTGGAAACGTTGGAGCATGGAGTACCTGACTTCACTTCAACAACGCGATAAATGGAATATACCCTCAAAACCTGTGAGTGTAGGGACGGTTGTTGTTGTCAAAGATGACAATACGCACCCAATGTTTTGGCCACTGGCTATTGTTTCAGAGGTCTTTCCTGGAAAGGATAATATAACTCGTGTTGCTAAAATTAAAACCGCATCTGGGACGTATATACGTCCGATAACTCGACTCTGTCCTCTACCAACGCAATAACCATACGTTCTCGCTTAGTTTTAAGTTTATCAACCGCTCTAGTAGTAAGCATTATTTTTAGTTCTCAATGTAGAGGAAACCTCTAGGCCCCCCGAAGTTGGCTGCGCCATTTATTTGTTTATTTTTAAAATATATTTAATTAATTTTAACTCACACACACACTCACGCATTAACATGAACGCATCCATACTCTGGCAACACATCCCTCCTTTCCTATCCCGCTACCATTGGGCACCGAAATTCGAACCAAGAACGAAAAACAAACGACTCGAGATGACGCTATAATTTTGTACAAACGCAAAAATAAACTCTTAATTCGCAAAATACCATTAAAAACTCTCAAAACCTCTAAAATCTGTGCAGTGAAGTGGTAATGAACATTTTTGTGCCGTTTAAAATAATTCCTGTGTCGTGGAAACTCAATTGCTGGAGAAAGCAGCATCCCGGTGTTCAAGGTATGTCCTGCCCCTCCAAAAAAAAAGTTGTGTTAAATACTTGTGATGTATAGATATCATTTAATAATATTGTAAATCTGTTTAAAAAAAATATACCTCGTTGAGTTTCTTGCCGGATTCTTCTCAACAGAGGTTTTTCCGAACCGGTGGTAGATTTTTTTTTGACATTCATAAGTGCTTGTTATAGCCTAAATTGAATAAAGATATTTTGACTTTGACAATGGAGTTTCAGATGTTCTAGAAACTCAAAAGGTATAAAAGTAGCTATTATTGCACAACCAATAAAAAGTTTGAGAATCATATTTTTATGCCTGTGTGTTTATTGAAATGGTCGCTTAAGCTACTACCTAATAGCATGTGTGTACAGGACACGTGCTACTATTAAGCATATACTGGTAGGTACTTTAGGTACTAACATGCGTATTAGCATGCTAGTAACGAGCATGTGTAAGGCGGCCTTTAGATTTTGATAAAACTTGATAAGTAGATACTTAATTGTATCTCGGGAAAACGCATTGATGACTTTTTATTCCAATATTCCTACGGATATACGGCTTAACCTTTCGTATGAGGAATGTAAAAAAACCTGCATTCTAGTCGAGCCTCCTTTGTTTCAAATAATACAAAAAGATAGACTTAAATTTTGGACTGAGCCGGGAAAAGCATACGAAAGGTTAATATAAATATAAATATCATGGGACACTTGACACCAATTGACCTAGTCCCAAACTAAGCAAAACTTGTACTATGGACACTAGGCAACGGATAAACATACTTATATAGATAAATACATACTTAAATACATATTAAACATCCAAGACCCGGGAACAAACATTCGTATTATTCATACAAATATCTGCCCCGGCCGGGATTCGAACCCGGGACCTTAAGCTCCGGTCCGGTCCGATCCGGTCGTCAAATGCATGTATAACTAAAAAAAAAGTCAAATTCGTCTCTTTTCCGTATCACGGCAGTTCAACAGCTTAGTGACAGACAGACAGACCAACGGACAGTGAAGGGTTAGTATTGTACTGTTGGTCACCTTTCGGATACGAAAAGATCTGGGTTCACGCAAAGCCACGAGTAAGCGCTAGTGTAAATTAAAATGTTAATGGCGTGAGAATCACTTAATCCTGTGTTTGTAGTTTAATCAAAGAAAACTATAAATTATCGGCTATCTACACCTCGGAGGTAGTGTCAGCAGTATAGTAAGCCAAATGAACTAAATGCGATTGCATTTTATTGAAAGAAAGAAAGAAAGAAAGAAAAGTTTATTTTGGCTCCAAAAATGTACCACCTAAAACTAAGACTAGAACTAGCACTAAAACTATGTTACTAGGTGACACAGCAGGATACCAAAAAGGGTAAAAAAAAAAAAAGAAAAAGGGTAAAGGGGGTTGCAAAGTCATCTGCCTACATGTCGTTCTGGTAAACAGTTGAGTATGAATGTACCTAATGAAAGAAAGAATGAAAGAAAGAAGATATTTATTCACTTACACAGAAGACACACATATACAGCAAAATTAACATAAATAAAATAAAAATAATGCAAAAGAATAATGCGAAAGTTTGTGAGTGAGTGAGTATGTTTGTTACACCTTCACGCTGAAACGGCTGGACGGATTTAGGTAAAATTTGGTATGTAGATAGCTGGACATCTGCAATAAAACATAGGCTACTTTTTATTCCGATACACGGGATAGGGATAAAATCTCGAAATAACAGCCGCTGGGCTTGGAGTCATGAAATTTGACACGATTGTTTTTAATGTAACGTCAAAGAAAACCACGATTTAATTTTCGGGAATTCCCACGGGATTTTTTTTAAAATACGATATTATAATTCAGCTGCTGGATCTAATGATTTACGTGTGCGAAGACGCGGGTAAACACTAGTCTTTCATAATGTGAACTGCAAAGGAATGGAATTCGCTCGCGTCATCTGTATTTCCGCATAAATAAAATCTAGGGCTCTTCAAGGCTAGAGTGAATCAAAGTCAAAGTCAAAGTCAAAGTCAAAGTCAAAGTCAAAGTCAAAGTCAAAGTCAAAATATCTTTATTCAATTTAGGCTAAAACAAGCACTTATGAATGTCAAAAAAAATCTACCACCGGTTCGAATAGGCTGTTACTGAACCAGATACACCTTTGGCCTCAACTGCACTTAACATCAGGTGATATAGGGGTCAATCACGGTTTATCATCATCATCATCATTCCAGCCTATATACGTCCCACTGCTGGGCACATGCCTCCTCTCAGAATGAATCACAATTAGTTTCATGTAAAAAAACTAGTACCTAATTTACTCATTTTTGCTGACTGTACAGCATAGCGCCAGGCAAGCACGATGCTATCAGTGGTGGGCAGATAACCCGGCCCCGCGCCTGAGGGCGCTCTAGCATACACATAGACAAATGTAAATGTTCGTTATAGTGTAATAGCTTTCGCCCGTGACTCCGATTACATAGAATTCCACGGGAACTGCACATGTTCCGGTATAAAAGTGTTCTATGTCCTTTCCCGGGTCGCATACTATCTCTACCCCACTAATATTATAAATGTGAAAGTTTATAAGTCTGTTTTTTTGTTTGTTACTCCATCACGTCTAAACCATAAAACCGACTTACTTAGATGAAATTCGGTATACAGATAGATTGAGTCTCGGAGAAGGACATAGGATAGTTTTTATTCCGAAAAATTGAATAGTACCGGCGGAATAGCGATAAATGAAAAATCAATGAATAAAAAACATAAATAATATCGATCCGAAGACCAAAACCCTAAACGATAACATTACTGCAATTAAAATTGAATGAAATAACCAGTACTCATACAAAATTATCCAGCGCATAAAAGTAAATCATATAAAATATCAAAAAACGAGAATTCCTCTGATCCTTAATTCTGGTTCCATAAGGAGCGAAAGGAATGTTCCTTGATTTACAAACAGCGGGAGGTACGATGCACGCGCACAGTGGATCAGCCCGACTTGAATGGGATTAAATTTTAGGTATACAACGTTATTAATTACTATACAAGTATCTCAAAGTTTGTCAATTGTGTTTTGTTTCTTTTCTTTTGTACAATAAAGAGTTTACGTACTTACTATACAGACATTTGCTATTGTAAAACAAAATTAAAATTAATATCATGAGACACTTGCCACCAATTGACCTAGTCCCAAAGTAAGCAAATGTTGTTCTTGTTGTATGGACACTAAGCAACGGAAAAGGAAAAAAAATAAAAAAGAGGAAGATTGAAAAGTAGTCAGATCGTAGTTAGTAAGTATTATAACAAAAAATGCCATATGCTACTAGGGTTCATGTTACTTTTAAGAGCTTTTGTTATATGAATGCAATAAATAAATAAAATAGTCTGAATATTATGTATCGGTATTTTACAAAATTTAAAGTAGGTATAATTTAAATAAACTCTTCGGTTTGTGATATGGCAATGATTTACGATAACTATTCAGTATTTTTAATGTTAAAATTGTTATTCTAAAATAAATTTTATGAACAAGTTATAATAGGTACAGAAAAAACAACTTTAACGGAAACTGAATAAAACTAATTGTTTTAATTAAGTACCTACATAAAGTTAAATTAGTTATGGAATATAATGATATTTTTGCATGCACTTGGTTTTTTGTTGGTCCCTACTTTTTATCATTCACTCGTAGAAATCACTATTGAATTTCTTTAAAAGATAAATTTCGTCATAACTGTAATAAATTATTAGAGCTCATTTGTACTGATCAGCAATTTTTATATGTCTATCTATGTATTGTGGTATTTTCGAAACAAAATGATTTTTGACTAGAATTTTGTATTTACCATAAACCAATTTAATAATATTATCTATAATCTTCATTAGTTTCGTCAGTTTTGTTTGACTTGTTTTTAGTACCCCTACTTGTGTTCCTATTGATGACCGGATGGCCAAGTGGTTAGAAAACCTGACTACGAAGCTTGAGATCCCGGGTTCGAATCCCGGCCGGGGCAGATATTTGTATGAATAATACGAATGTTTGTTCTCGGGTCTTGGGTGTTTAATATGTATTTACGTATGTATTTATCTACATAAGTATGTTTATCCGTTGCCTAGTATCCATAGCATAAGCTTTGTTTAGTTTTGGACTAGGTCAATTTATTGGTGTCAAGTGTCCCATGATATTTATTTCACTTGTTACTGTCTAACTCACAAAGTAAATAAATCTTTACCCACTTCTAATAATCCGATAACAGTAATTGACGACACAATAAAATAAAATACTGTACTTATGACATTTTAATATCGACAAAATATTACAAAATAAACAAGTTTTGAGTAACATTCCAAAAAAACTATAAAAATTTGCATTGCTCACAACTTTAATAATTTTAATCACTTGTCCCCTTTTCTATACCACTTGAACCACAGTGCGGCGCCTCATTCAACTCGCAGCAGGCTCTCACACCCTAGCGTGAAAAAAATAAATGACCGAGCCCAGCACCTCAGAAAAAAGGGGTTCCATTTAACATCCCTGAAGCTGCACTTTGAGTCTTCACGTAACTTACATAGAGTCGATTTTCTTTGTAACTCTGCAGCACGCTTAGGACTTTTTCACAGTAAGTTCATCAGGAATCGGTTATCTTACGGACCGTGGGTAATTGCCTCATCATGCGTTGTTTACAAATTATGTGCCGACTTTAATACCTCTTAAGTTGTCTGTAGTCTTATTTTAAAAAGGGTTAAATCTAAAGGATATGACAAGATCTGTCGGCAAGCTGACATTCTTATTTTAAAAGTCAAGTGTGAAGTTATTCTCACTGTGTCAAAATCAAAATGAAATCAAAGCAAAATTATTCTGCAAGCAAAGAGCTCTTTTACATGCCACTTATATATACAGCGCTATCAGAAAGGCCATCATTGCCGAGAAGAATGCCCTACAAGAAACTTGTCAGAAAAGCATTTTTCAAAACAAAATTAATTAATAATTACAAACAAAATATGTTACGTACATACAAAATAAAATAAAAAATGACTGGGATTTATAAATTATGATGCACCTGGTCTATTTGATGATTATATTGGATTTGCAATGGTCTTACCGGAAGCGCTGGTAGTTTAAAAAATGACGTATAAAACAGCTTTTCGCGGCCTGATCGCAGAATAAAAAGTCCTCGAGTGCCAACCACGAACCGGAAGATAAAACATTGGCTGGCCTCCCACTAGGTAAGCTGACGATATTGTGAGACTCGCGGGCTCGCGGCAGTTGGGCGTAATCAATTACTTTTGAAATTAATTACACAATTACATTACAGTAATCCTGATTCCTTAGTAATCGATTACTTGGATAATCAAAATTATTGTAATACTGAACTATGATTACGTTTGTAATCCATTCCTTTGGAATCGGTATTGTAAACCACTACTGTAATCTTGATTCCTCGGTAATCAAGTACTTAAGTAATCTGAATTACTTTACTCCAGTTCCAGACTAGATTACTTCATTGACAAACCTTATTTTATAATTTTGTTAATGTCACTCAAAAAAAATGTTTTTGGTTTACATGTCATTCTAGCATTTCACTTTCACCACAGATATAGATACACATAGATAACGCAATTATCACGATTTGAATTGAAACTAAGCGTGCCGACTTTTTAAACACCTACTGTGACGTCACAGCGTCACAGCCGAAATTTTGTGACGGTAAATTTAAATCAATTCAAAGACACAGTGGCCGCTGATGCCCCTCCGCGGTCAACCGGTGGATGCAAGTGGCGAGTTGTCGTTCATTGTGGCGTTCTACGGGGGAGGCCGTTGTTCAGCAGTGGACGCCATCCGGCTGATGATGATGAAAGAAAGAAAGAAAGTAATTTATTTATAATAGCAGTGACGCATTACACACACACACACAAACATCACGCCTGTATTCCCAAATGGGGTAGGCAAAGCACACGACACGTTACCGCTTCGGAGCCACTTTTAACAATTTTAGGTTTTAAGTTTGACAAAAAACAGTGCAATAGTGACAGGTTGCTAGCCTGTCGCCTATAGTATACCTTAACCTATATCCTCAGTCGCCTCTTACGATATCCACGGAAGAAATGGAGAGGTGAAATTCTAACCCGACACCACACGGGTATGGCGTGACGCATTACACAGGTTAAAAAAAACATTAGTAGTTGCCGTTATAAAAAAAACGGCCAAGAGCGTGTCGGACACGCCCGAAATAGGGTTCCGTAGCCATTACAAAAAAAATAAGTAATATTTTTCTATGGATTTCGTATTTTATACGGAATCTTCCAAGTTCAGGTATATTTTATACCTTAGGCTGCTATTTAAGAGTAAAACTACTAATAATTCTCAAGTAAACTTAGCCGTTATATTTTTCCTTGAAAGTTTGATATACTTACTACCATCCTGATTTTTTTCAAATTTTTCCACTCTCTCCGGTTTAGATTTTAGAGGGGGGGGACGCTCGATTTTAATGAAAATTTGCATTTTAAAGTTGAATATTTCGCAAACAAATCACTGAATCGAAAACTTATCTCAGCAAATCCGTAATGGTTTTAAAAGACCTATCCAAAGATACCCCACACTAATAGGGTTGGATGAGAAAAAAAAACACCCCCACTTTACGTCTATGGGAGGTACCCTAGAATTTTTTTTTTTTACTTTTTATTGTACCATTTTGTCTGCATACTTTACATATATATCCGTCCAAAATTACAGCTTTCTAGCATTGATAGTCCCTGAGCAAAGCCGCGGACGGACAGACAGACAGACAGACATGGCGAAAATATAAGGGTTCCGTTTTTGCTATTTTAGCTCCGGAACCCTAAAAAGGTCCCTGCTCAGCATATCGCTGGTTGAAAACCAGCACTGGTCTTCCACTCACTACACTGATAATGATTCACTGATTCTTCACTGATGATGACATGTTATAATTATGTGCAATATAAACACTCGCGTTTTCAATGGGTTTGACAACAATACTAAACGCCATCAATGATCTCCTAAAACAAATATTTACTTCATCATCATCATCATCCCAGCCTATATACGTCCCACTGCTGGGCACAGGCCTCCTCTCAGAACAAGAGGGCTTGGGCCGTAGTTCCTACGCGGGCCCAGTGCGGATTGGGAACTTCACACGCACCATTGAATTGCTTCGCAGGTTTGCGCAGGTTTCCTCACGATGTTTTCCTTCACCGCAAAGCTCGTGGTAAATTTCAAATGTAATTCCGCACATGAATTTCGAAAAACTCAGAGGTGCGAGCCGGGGTTTGAATCCACGACCCTCTGCTTGAGAGGCGATAGGTCAAACCACTAGGCCACCACGGCTTACCATATTTACTTGACTAACTAATACTGTAAAAAAAAAACAATTACAAAACTAAACCTCAATAAATAAACTTAAAAAAGGAGTATGCCTGCATGGTAACTTCATTTGTAATAAATGTTTAGGGTTTTCTTTTTTTGCCTTTTTTTTCTCTTTTTAAACGGAATATTGTGGCGGTCTTCATTTTAGTAAAATTGGTTTTATTTTAATGTATGATAAACAGATGGTGGCAGATGTGAAGCCGTGGTGGCCTAGTGGTTTGACCGATCGCCTCTCAAGCAGAGGGTCGTGGGTTCAAACCCCGGCTCGCACCTCTGAGTTTTTCGAAATTCATGTGCGGAATTACATTTGAAATTTACCACGAGCTTTGCGGTGAAGGAAAACATCGTGAGGAAACGTGCACAAACCTGCGAAGCAATTCAATGGTGCGTGTGAAGTTCCCAATCCGCACTGGGCCCGCGTGGGAACTACGGCCCAAGCCCTCTTGTTCTGAGAGGAGGCCTGTGCCCAGCAGTGGGACGCATATAGGCTGGGATGATGAAACAGATGGTCCCAAAGGAAGAACAGCGCCGTTCGCAAGACCGGCAATTTTTGCTGACTTGGGACCGTTTCGTGACGTACAACTTTCTTAATTTTTAATACCTTTTTGTTATGCTACGTTACTTGGTCACGAATAAATGATTTCTACTTCTGTTTTTTTTTTAAACTAAAATGACAAAGTAGAAAATGTTTTCAAATTTGTCTCCCTCAGGGATTGACTCTAAGACATTGGCCGCATTACTTCTCAATGAACTATACAACTAACATTATAAATGCGAAAGTTTGTAAGTCTGTTTGTTTGTTACTTCATCACGTCTAAACTATACCGAATTTTCTTACTACCGAAAATTCGGTATACAGATAGTTTGAATCCCGGATAGTATAGTTCCCGCGGTATAGCGATAAACGAATTTTGTGCAGACGGAGTCGCGGGTAATGGGTAGTATAATTATATTTATACCTCGCTTGTTGATTTTTAACCGACTTCAAAAAAGGAGGAGGTTCTCAATTCGAGTGTATGTTTTTTCTTTGTATGTTTGTTACGTGATAACTCCGCCAATTGTGGGCCGAATTTCAAAATTATTTTTTAGTTCTAAAGGACATACTTCCGAGGTGGTCCCATTGACACCAAGTCAGGATCTCATGGTGGGATCTTAGAGAAATCGAGGGCAACCCTCGAAGTTTTAAAGCACACTTATAGCGATTTTGGCATTTTTAACATCAAGTCAATTATTTACATTCAGAAAGTATCATTTGGTGAACTGGACCTGATAAAGAAGACCGGTACTCTGTTATAAAATAATATAACTATGCCGTGTTTGAGCTTAATGCAGACTATATAAAAAAAAAATACAAAAAATGGAACCGACTTCAAAAACCTTGAAAATATTTTTCTACTAGTTTGAAGTCGGTGCCTCAGCATGAGCCAGCTCAGGAGTGATTGAAGCCCGATATATAGTGTAGATGAGGTAGACGAGTAGTTCCACTCCTGCTGGCTCGTGCTGAGGCACCAACTTCAAACTAGTAGAAAATTATTTTCAAGGTTTTTGAAGTCGGTTCCATTTTTTGTTAAAATTGTCTTCTCCGAAAATGGCAAAGTAAATATAACAGTCAAAGAAAATAAAATTTATTATTATGAGTAGAATTCAGGTAGAATTGACTTAGCAAAACATACGATTTTTTTTATTCAGAAACAGGCTCACGTTTGACTACAATCACGCCTAAATGCCTTAGATTATTATGATTAATTACTGAGGTAGAAAATAAATACAATATACGGGATCCTTTCCACTGCCATAATTTTATAAGTCATAATTTAATGTATGTCATAATTATTGTTAGTCCTAATTTTGTTTCCCGCTGAAACCATACATTTTTCATAAAATTTTAAATGGTCACCTGTAGAACTCTATAGGTAAGGTTAGGTTTGTTTTATAACAATTCTGAAAAATAAATGGTTTCAACATTACATTATGACAAACATAACATTACGAGTAACAATTTTCGAACAGTCCATATAGAACTACAATAGACTAACTTAAAAAAAAAACTTAATGGGTGGTGAGTCTATGTTGACGCAATAAATTATTTATAATTTGAGGTATTCAATTAACAAAAAAATAAATAAAAAAGTTCATGATTCAAACCTCGTCGGTAGCTTATAGTCCAAAAAAACTACATATAAAAAAATACGAAAAGATAGTCTTGAATGATGGGTCTCGTGTGACACACTGCCAATTTAAGGGCTAATTAATTAACACCTTGCAGAATTTTTTTTTGCATGAAACGACTATTAAATAATGCATAATGGGCCGTCCCAAGCAGTGCTCGCGTCCGTTTCAGATGCTGTCAGTTGACTTGATGGGGCCCCTACCTACAACGAGGGGGCGAAACAACTACATTTTAGTTGTTACTTGTTGTTTTTCGAAGTTTTGTTTAATTTTCCCAATTAAGAAGGCTACTTCGGAAATTATTGTTGCTATATTAGAGGAGTCGGTTTTCCTGGTGCATGGGGTTCCGCAGGTAATTATAATGGATAATGGAGCCCAATTTAAAAGTAGGATCACTGAGGCGTTTTTTAAGAAATATAACGTTCCTAATGTCTACTTCACACCTAAATATACGCCTCAGGTAAACTTGGTTGAGCGCTTTAACATATAATAAATACGCTGGGAGATGCAAGGTAAAAATACTATAGTTCACCTAAATAGATACCTATAATATCGTTTACCTTAGACGCGTGCCTTTTGATAGGTATTTAGTACAATAGATAGGTAACGTAAGCATATACAATGCCTACCGATTGTCATCACCGTATTATGACACGTTTGATACTGGCTGATTTTACTGGACAGTGGCTTTCAAACTGCTGTTTTTTAATAAGTTAGTTGTTTTTGTTTAAATGTTTAAGAGTCGCACAGACATAGCTATACGAGTATTTTAAGTAAGAGGCATAGCGCCTAACAGCTTCATTGGTTGCCTAAATTACTTTTTTTATTATATTATACGAGGAATGAAAACGTACAAGCGGATCATCTGATGGGAAATGATCATCACAGCCTATGAATACCAACAACTCAAGGAGAGTCACTGGTTTGTAGCCGGCCTCTAACGAAAGTATGAGCCCTTTTCTTGAAAGCCTCGATGTCATAGTAAAGTAGTTTTGATCCGCTTAGAAGTATGATAAAGCTTGTGTACACTAACACACTTATGGTTTAATATTTTTATGCATATTTCAACTATGCAGATTCATTATTGTGCTAAATAAGGTTTATCCTTCTTTATTGTTATGCCAGTTCAATCGTATGCACAATTATGTTATGTTATACTATGGCAGTAAATTTTATGCGAAATAAGGTGTATCCACCAATATTATGGTCTCTGTGTAATGTAAGAAGTACTTTTGTTTCTTGAGAGGTTACAATTAAGAGGTTGTGATAATCAACTCGCGCTTTTCTCATTCCCCAGGTTGCATAATAAAATGCTGACTCTGCATTGCGGCAGAACCAAGGATTAACAAGTAAAAATTGTGAACTCTGCCAATCTGCGAATTCAAATACGATGGCTCACAGAATGTATTTTCGGCAGAAAAATGCCGATGACATGTTTAAAAATTGTCACTTTCAGTTCTCGTTCATTTTTTTGTACTTCTGTCCTGCATTTCAACAGTAATCCGTGCACAGAAAAGTACATATGTAAAGCACCTACGAAAACTTTTTTTATTATACAAAAATAAAGTAAAAAACAATTTTCAAAATAATTATTTTATACCATACAACGGGACGGGGCAATGCCGCTGGGGTAATGGGTACGTTGCGGACGGGTATAGAGTAGTTTTTATTTTATTTTATTATTTAATTTAGTATTATTATTATTTTCTCTTTCTTTTCTGTTAGCTTTTGTATTAATTTAATTTTTTTTTTTATAATTGTTTTGTTATTCTGTTTGTAGTATCTATGTTATTAAAATTATAATTACATTTTTTTTTATTAATTTAATATGAACAATAAACAAATTATTTATTTTTTTTTTTCGTTAAAGAATTTAACGAGGCTTGAATTGAGTTAAATAATAATACATATCTTTTTTTTCAAGAATCTAACGAGCTAAATTTACAATAATACCTTGTGGGTTCATTTTACAATGTATGTATGTATACATATATAAATAAAATACCGACATACATATGTACGTCCGGGTCAAATCTTGCAAGTTAAATTTGTCCCACTTTCAGTGATCCGGTTGAGTAAAAATTTAGCATATATATATGTAAATCTGGTGACAACACAATATCTGGTAGTGATATCCTGGTGATCCAGTCAGGGTCATCTCTGGGGGACAGAACTCTTCAACGGTTAATGGCATCGGCTTGAAATTTCTTACGGAAATGTAGTATGACAATGCAATTACAGCAAAAGTTGTTTTTTACGTGATAGATGAGGCAAAACCGCAGGAACAAGCAAGTTCATCCACAAAAGGTACGTCGTTTGGAATGGGTCGAAAAGATTCGCGTGAAGCACTCAACGAGTTGCGAACTCTTTTGTTGTGTGTCGCCCAACTTTGTGGCGCCGCGAACGCCCTCTAGTGTTCGGGGCCGTAACTATGCATAACTTTCTTATTAAGTTATAGTTCGAGAGCTTAGGAAGATGTAATGGTGCCGCGGATATTGGATAATGCTTTTCATATTTGTAAGAACGTGTTAGTCTTTGGAGGATAATTAATAATTTTATTGCGAATTAGTTGAGGATAAAATTAAACGAGTAATTGGTTGAGAACTATGACAGTAGAAAAGGGTGTTTATTCAATTCACACATCTAAAAGACCTTCTTAGGCTGATGGAGTGAGACTGCATTTTAACGGTTCCGTACTTCAAACAGAAAATACGGAACTCTATTTGTCTTTCTGTCCGTTTGTTAAAACCCTCTGTCTCAGAAACGCGTTGAGGCATCCAGTTGAAATTAATATTAAATACAGGACTGTTGCCCTCTTGTTCTGAGAGGAGGCCTGTGCCCAGCAGTGGGACGTATATAGGCTGGGATGATGATGATGATGACAGGACTGTCACCTCTTGAAGCAATGCAAAGTTCAAACTTCTAACTCAAATGACATAATACCTTAAAAACTGAAAAGTAGAAAACAAGTCTAGTGGTCTAGAATCTGTTAAGTAACTTAAAGTTCAACAGTCAGGACCTATTCAAAATCATAACCAGGTCAAAAATCGGTAATGGATCCCATCTGTTAAACGAGATTAAACTTTAAGTTACTTAACAGATTGACCTGTCGTTTCGCTGAGTTTAATTACGTAGATTTTTGTTTTGAGCAGGCAAAGTTTGGTATAATTTCGTTGCGCCTATTATTTGTTTCGGCGAGTATTTAATACTCGTAGGAAGAATAGCGATATGCAGAGCTACGTTCAATCAATTGTTTGTTAGACTGCGAAACAATACATCTACGAACAAATAAATCGGCGTACCGTTACCTACTCGGCGAAACTTTGTCTGTCAATCAATAATCTGCGTAAAAATTGTCGACAAATCATTAGGTAACCACTTTACAGATTCTAGACCACTACACTTGTGTTCTACCCCGTGATGTTACTTATAACTGAAAATCAGGAAATTTTAAAACATTATCTGTCATTCTCATTTGACTGTGCACCCTTCTAATTACCACTTCACTTTTTTGAGTGCACATCTATAAAAAGGATAGCTGCCATTTACATTTATCTGTGCACTCAAGTCTAATTACCGTGTCACTAGTGCGGAAAAAGCGGTACGGTAATTAGACAGGTGCACAGTAAAATGAGAATGGCCGAATTGATGACACTACTTCGCAGGTGGTAGGACCTAGTGCAAGGTCCGCCCAGATTGCTACCACCATCTTGCTCGCTAATCCTGCCGTGAAACAGCAGTGCTTGCACTATTGTGTTTCGGCGTGGAGAGTAAGATAGCCGGTGAAATTACTGGCACTTGAGGTATCCCATCTTAGGCCTCTAGTTTGGCAACGCATCTGCAATACCCCTGGTGTAGCAGATGTTTATGGGCGGTGGTGATCTCTTACCATCAGGAGGCCCACTTTAATTTCTTGAATTGGTTTGGAACACATACAGAAAGACAGGTGTCGTTAGAAACTTGCTCGTTTGCCATCCAGTCGAATAAAAAAAATGGAATTTGAGTTATTGTAAGGTGAAAAGGAGCTCCAAATGGTTCAAGTTATTATTACACACATCAGGAGAACCACTTGCTCGTTTGCCATACAGTCGAATAAAAAAAAAAAAACTACAGCCAGCATGTTGAGCACCAGTTGGCTGGGCCGGCGGTGCGCGGTGGCGCGCGCCATCCGGCCACATTACGCCGCCTCGCGCGCAATGGCCGCCCGCCTCTTGCTGCTACTCGCGACTTTCGCCTGCGCCCGCGCCTCCATGCTCACCGCCAAAGGTAAGCGAATTACCGACCAAGTGCGAATAGACTTGTGGACACTTCCGTGCAAAATAGTAGCAAAATTATGTATGTATTTATGAAAGCTATAATGTGTGTCATGTGTTACTGTTTTGTTTTCTTGAAATGCAATTTTTTTCCGAATTATTTTATAAAATTTGTTTAAAATTTGAATTTGAATAGAAGTCGTTTGTCTTAGTATTTATTTATAGTCGAACCATTTGATTCCTGATCCGATGTCACCATGACTTTTTCTAGGAGACGGTTCCACAGTGGGTCACAATTGAGTTGGTAAGCCGTGGTGGCCTAGTGGTTTGACCTATCGCCTCTCAAGTAGAGAGACGTGAGTTCAAACCCCGGCTCGCACCTCTGAGTTTTTCGAAATTCATGTGCGGAATTACGTTTGAAATTTACCACGAGCTTTGCGGTGAAGGAAAACATCGTGAGGAAACCTGCGCAAACCTGCAAAGCAATTCAATGGTGCCAAGTCAAGTCAAGCCCTCTTGTTCTGAGAGGAGGCCTGAGCCCAGCAGTGGGACGTATATAGGCTGGGATGAATTAGAAACACGTGGTTTCAACGCTTTCCGGTATCTTAAGTTCGGTGTCAGTACTCTACTAGTGAAATTGTGGTGGTCCAGCTGGGCTCGTCGTCAGGACGGAACTTTTCAACGGTTACTGGCATCGACTTGAAACTTAGCGCGGATATGTAGTTTGCCTTACAATGTAAGTACAGTCAACAAAAAATACAGTAAGCAAAACACTATAACAAAAACATTACTGAGAGACAGAGATATCACGTCTCTAAAACATCCTTAATAGCGGAAATAGGTTGAACGTTATTAAAAATAGACGTGCATATTTTCATAATACGGTTTGGTTCACACAATTGTTATCGGATACAGCGAGTGCACATGCGAGGAATACTTACTTTGCAGTTTGTGGCATAATAATAACGTAATGCTTACTAGCATTATTTCAATCAGATTCTTTGTTAGTCATATTATGACTAGCCTTAAATTGCGCCTTCTCTTCGCTCGAGAAAATCATTAGTTCTGACAGTCAAATTGTGTCCTAGTGGTAGAAAAACAGGCGTAGGTATTTAGTACACGCTGACTGTGGCCCTTTTTTGCTTCTTTCGGCACAATGATTCTTTTCTTTCCTTTTATTTAGTATGTCTTATTTTTTATTGTTTTTTGTTACTGTGCCGAATTATGGCAAATAAATTTATTATTTTCTTTCTATTCAAAAGTCATATCAAAGTATGATTATTGGGAGCTTTACAAACTACGTTTAAATTTTGCGGTTAATACGATTTTTCGATGTGAATAAACGTAATGTAGAGTCTTATGTCAATTAATTATGTACTCAATTTTTTTTTATATTTTCTATATTTTTTTTATTCGACTGGAAGACAAACGAGCAAGTGGGTCTCCTGATGGTAAGAGATCACCACCGCCCATAAACATCTGTAATACCAGGGGTATTGCAGATGCGTTGCCAACCTAGAGGCCTAAGATGGCATACCTCTAGTGCCAGTTATTTCACCGGCTGTCTTACTTCTTATTAATCGCGTGTTTTATTTCCATGCGGCGCCAGGGTTGGAATGTTACTCGCCCTCTCCTCCCGTAGGCGCCGTAGAAACCGTCTCAAGGATGCCCTCTCATGATGCAAATGGTCTATGGGGGAGTCCTACTAGGACCTACCACCCTCCCCCTAGAAGGGCCTATGTCCAACAATGGACGTCCTAAGAGTAACATGATAATAATAATGGTGATGAATTCAATTACGCCACTCGGTAGCTAAATAATCAAAACAAATCTCTACAGTCAAAATATTTGCTGTCATTATAAACATAGTGTAACCAAATTGGCAGACAATGGGCAAAAGAATAGGAACTGAACCTAAACTAACAAATAATAAGACATGATTGTTTTGTTGTATGTATTTACTGGGCATTATGCTTGTTAGTTGTTTATTTATCTACATCAAACGATGACCATTAATTGACCTCAAGAAGTTAATAGAGCTCTTTTACAATAGGCTACCCCAACGAAGGATAATCAGGGGAAAAAACTCGTGTACTTAAAGCCTCGGACACCCTAACACTCTTTTTTAACCCCCGACACAAAAAGAGGGGTGTTATAGGTTTGACGCGTGTGTCTGTGTGTGTGTGTGTGTCTGTCTGTGGCACCGTAGCTCTTAAACGGGTGAACCGATTTGAATGCGGTTTTTTTTTATTTGAAAGCAGGTATGAAAGCGGTTTAGCCGTTTTTGAGATATTAAACTTTGAAGTGACAAAGTCGGGGGTTTTCCAACTTTTTTTTGGTTAGGTTATTAGTGCATATAATTTCATATGCCCTAATTGTTTAATAAAATATGCGTGCGATTTGCTAAGTCAGTAATTCTGCTTGATTGCTAACGCCAAGGTGTACACCTTGAGTACATGTTTTTGTACTTGTCAGTGGCACTTCGCCGTTTGCAGAACAGTTTACAGAAAGTTTAAGAAGAAAAGTAGCTCAGTTATGTTAGTAGAATCGAACCTTGAATTTAAAGCCGCATGGTCATGGGTCAGAGGCAAAAAAATATATATATCCCTGGGCCATGTCTATATACAAAGTGTTCATCATCATCATCATCATCCCAGCCTATATACGTCCCACTGCTGGGCACAGGCCTCCTCTCAGAACAAGAGGGCTAATAGCAAATATACAAAGTGTTAATAACTGAAAACCTCGGACACACCAAAAATATTTAAATTTATTTCTTTCATATTAAGAACAACTTATTTCATTTTAAGTTGTATATCTGATTTCATTTATTTCATTATCTCAAGAAATATTCCTGTGGTTTGCTAAGTCAGTAATTCTACTTGACATGTAGCTCTACACTCATAATTTGTATATATTTTTTTAAATTGTCAGTTGTGATTCGACATTTTTAAGAAAATCGATCTGACAGCAAAACGGCCTATATAATTATCTAAATAGTATACAACCTCGCTAACATTACTCGTAATGAGGGCTATCGTTTTTTGTCTTTCTAGATGGCGCCACTGTTGCGTGAGGTTTTAAAGTGTGGCTTTCAAAGTCTGTTATTTTAAAGGGAGTGAAAACAAAGTTCAGATTAAAATCATATTTAATACACCTTAAAACCGTACCATAAAAATATCAAGCAACCACAGTTGCGTAGTCCCGTTTTGTTCGGAGAAAAAGGGGGGACAAAAGTTTCCGAATGACAAAACTGTCTCAAAACACAGACATTCATTGCCCCGTAACGCATAATTGCCATAATTAATTTCAGGTAATGCAAAATATTCACAAAATTATTCTAATTATAAATAAACCCGCGTAGCTCACCCAAAAACTATGAGATTTGACATTTCGGAGACCTCACGCTACACAGCGCCTCTAGCGGCGAATTTATACGCGATAGCCCTCATTGGCGCATGTTGCTTTCGTTATTTTTAGACCACCACAGGATGCATGATGAAGGTGAACGGATGTTTTGCAGACACAGAGTCACAGGCAATAGCTAGTTTTTTATAATTACTAAGAATTTTACACAGGTTAAAGCTAAGGTAAAAAAAAGCGGCCATGTGCGAGTCGGACTCGCCCATAAAGGGTTCCGTAGCAGCAAGTAACATAATATAAAAGTTTCCTTTACGATTTATGACGTATTAAAAAAAACTACTTACTACATCTCGTTTAAACCAGTTTTCGGTGGAAGTTTGCATGGTATTGTACATCATATTTTTTTATCGTTCTCTTTCTTTAGAATTTACAGGGGGGTAGCACACATTTTACCACTTTGGAAGTGTCTCTCGCGCAAACTGTTCAGTTTAGAAAAAAATGTTATTAAAAACCTGAATATCATTTTTAAAGACCTATCCATAGATACGTATGGCATTGAAGAAATAATTTTTTTTGAGTTTCAGTTCTAAGTATGTTAGTTTTTTTTTTCTATTTTTGTGTGAAAATCTTAATGCGGTTCACAGAATACATCTACTTACCATGTTTCAACAGTATAGTTCTCATAGTTTCGCAAAAAGTGGCTGTGACATACGGACGGACAGACAGACAGACATAACGAATCGATAAGGGTTCCGTTTTTGCCATTTGGCTACGGAACCCTAAAAAACTAGTATCTAATAAAGCAAAATCTATAATTAGTCCTTTTCCCCGCTGTATAAAGGTTGAGACAGAAATAACCCCAAACAGGGTGTTTCCAAGAAGGTGTAAGGGGTAACAGATAATAATAGGAATTAATAATAAATAACACGGTTTGAGTGAGCTAACGACGAAAATAGAACTTTCACCACACTTGCTGGTCAATGGCGTTATTCCATGCCTGTATACCTACTAAAGGACAATGGCCTAAATTGTTCTGACGGGAGTTATGGAATAACGTTTTAAACTTTCGTGATTCTCACTCATAGTCAAAATACCATAAACGGGACTTATCACGCTAACACACACGAGTAATATTTACCTCGACGTTTCGGCAACGTTACAGTTGCCGTGGTCACGAGTAGACTGAAGTGTGGGGTGTCAAGTCTGCCTAGCAGCGCGAGTTCTTCGAACTACCCGCACTTGATCACTAATAGTACCGGCACTCGTATCAACTCGTATCGTGCCGAAACGTCGAGGTAAATATTACTTGTGTAAAAATAGCGTGATAAGTCCCGTTTATGGTATTTTGACCATGGGAGTTATGGATTTACGAATAGTCGTTCCTTTTTTTCCTCCTTCCTCCCTAGGGAATTATGTTAGTTTTAAAATTGGCAAACAAGTTAGTAGGTACGTCATTTCAGACTAAGGAGATTTCAAGTCAGCCAACGTTTTATTTTATATTTTTAAAACTTAGCTAAAACCCAATTATAATTACTTATTTTAATGCTTTCGCAGCGAAAAAGTGTAGTAACATTACACGCTACGGCGAGGTACTGAGAAAATAGTGCCATCTCTTTCTATCTTACGGTATTTGCCTGTGAGTGAGCTCACTCATTGCATTTCGACGGAGTCAAGGCATGGCTAAGGGCAAACCTAAACTTCTAAATCAAAAGTGTAGTTTTGCATAATGGTTAAGTTTATGAGTAATAATAAATAGTTATTTGTGTCACAAGGGAGCAACATGGTGTATTTACGGCGAGGGCGTACATTGAATCCAGAATATAGCGAAGGACTCTACAATAGAATCCTGAGCGTAGCAAGGGATTCTAAAGTAGAATCCTGAGCGTAATGAGGGATTCAAGTGTTAACGCCCAAGATGAAAATAATTTTGCTCCCGTGTGGCTCATACAACTTTTCACACCGAGCATTAAGATACTTGAAAAAAAAATCTAAATATTATTAAAGAACAACCAGCATAGAAAATGGCGTGGTTTTACAATTATCAACTTCAAAAAATAAATAAAACACTTAGAAAAGCCTTGAACAGAAAAGTTGCACTTTGCTCCCTCTCGTCAGGGAGGAAAAGTTACTTTTCTGAAGGAGAGGTGTGAAAAAATATAAAAAACAATATTTTTGTTATGATACGTTTCATAAAATTCCTCGTATTAGGTAGTTCTGTAGCAGAACAAAAGTGATCGTAATAAAATAAGCTACTTAAACAAAAATAAACCATTATAGAACTCATACAAAGAGAAATAAATAAAAGTACTGCTATTAAATTGGAAGCTTTCCAGGAAGACATTGAATTTACTCAGTCTTCAGTTTAAATTACAATAAAACAATTATAATACGTAAAACCCTCATGCGGGTAATCTCCTTGTATTCAACAACAATCAATCATCATAATCAATTCACATTTTATTGCAATTAACAGCCCTTCGAAACCATTTATGATCAAAACGATATCAAGCCATTATTATTCATAATATTATCAAACTATTTGATCCTGACCTACGATACAACGTTTTCATTATAAGTTTCAACTATGAATTCCCTTGTCGATAAAATGCGACGTCACTATAGTTTTTTCTTCACAATTAAGTTGGTTTGACTTGACAACCGTATATCCATCAATAAATTATGTATGTACATAATATGTGTATGTAAACTCTTTATTGCACATAAAAATAAAAATACAAATACACAGAGAGTAGTAGAACAAAGGCGAGCTTATCCCTAAAAAGGGATCTCTTCCAGCTAACCTAGTAATAATTATAATAGTACTAATTAAATATTTAGAATGGAACTACTTAGAAAAAAAAATGATTATAGGTATAATTAATAAGGCTTCCTTTTACAGGCTATTACTGTCAAGATCCAGATACTGGTCTGTTGTACAGCGTCAACACAACATGGCCATCCAAAAGCTTCTGTGGCAACTATACCTGCAGAATCAGGGTCAAAGAACAAGACTCAGCTCCAGTAGGGTCGAGAACCATCATCAACATCACCCGCCATAACCCAAAAGACAAACATAAAGACATACCAAAAGCAGCCGAAAATAATAACGTCAAATACAAACTAGACGACAATCTACTTTACCATATCAACAATGCAAACAATGCTAATTTTAAAAGCATTGTAGAAAACAGTGCAGATGATCGGTACTTGAACAGTGAAGAGATCCAGAAAATATCAGAGTTGCTCCATACAGTTAAGAAAAGCGACTTGGAAGCAATTATAGAGATTTATAATCTCGCTCAAGAGATATATAGAGAAATGGATGAAAATCCAACTGATGGATCGACAGAACCTTTGAATAGCCCTACTGAGAAAGACCTGGACCGATATGGATTTGAAAAAACTAAAGGTTTCAATTTGGGCCACACGTCTTATTGGTATGAGCCTTTAAGTGAGAACGGATTTAGGAAAACAAATGACTTGAAACCTGATATGGATTCTAAAGCTGCATCAACCAAAGCTTATGATACAACTGTATACACAACGACACTTCAGCCCACCCAACCGACTTTCTTCAAAGGGGCAGCTACAAAAAGTCATGATATAGGTAAATTGGCATATTACTATCCTATGTCGAATTTCCAAAGGCTCGCTTCATATTACCATCAGAGACCGATGTATGATGCCCATTCTCCGCACGTACGAGCCCCTTGTAACCCTTGCACCATGCAACAATACCCTCCAGTCTACGGTAGACGGCCTTACTACCCTCCACAAAAGCCATCATTGCCCTCTATGCTGCTACCATACCCTTTCTCGTACCAACCCTACAACATCAGTGCTTATGGTTACAGCAATTACAATTATTACAAAGGGAATCCATGGGCTTATTACGATTATTACAGAAGTAATCCCTATCAAATCTTATCAGCAGCAGGACGTGTACAGAAAAAATCTATAGCAGCTAACACTGACACAAGTGAAAGCAAAGAAGGGGATAAAAAATCTGTAGACAATGGTGATACGAGCAGTATGACTGAAAAGTCTAATAGCAATACGAAACCATGGCAAACGGAATCTTTGACAGAAGCAGATCTGGCAGATGTACGAGCAAATATAGCTGAACGTGCAAAGCTATTGAAAATCCCTCTTAAGAAAAGAATAAAATTAGAACGTGTAGCTAAAGTTATTAAGCTGGACCATTTGAATAGGCAAAAGAGGGAAGCTGAAATAGTACAGGAATCACCAAAAGATGACACGAAAAAGGAAGTTGTGGAATTGTACATCGAAAAAACTATGTAAGTTTGTTAATTTCTTTTATATTTGCACGCATATTGATAAGATTCACAATAACAAGTTAATTAAGCAAATAAAATCCAAGAATGAAGCAACATTTTAACTACAAACGGCAAAATCGCCTGCTGAATCAACAGTAGGAAAGCGCGTGTGCAATTAATTCTCAAGCCATAAATTACGTGAAAAATTTCAATTTTGTTAGTACAACGAAACCTAGCACGTCGGGGCAACCGCAACGTTGTAGCTTTGTTGGGGTGCGGACAATATATTTTGTAGCAATGCAAATGGTGCTATTTATTATTTATTTAAACATTTCATTTGCTACATTAATTATTATAATGTCTTGAACTTTCGTGATTTTCACTCATAGTCAAAATACCACGCACATGACTTATCACGCTACACACACGGGTAATATTTACCTCGACGTTTCGGCAACATTACAGTGGCCGTAGTTACGAGTAGACTGATACTGACTGATGAGTGATAAGTCCTGTGCGTGGTATTTTGACTATAAATTAATTATTTTCATTTACTAGTTCAAATAGCTTGATAGATTAATTACTTTCGGAATAAATCTTTTTATACAGTATAAAACAAAGTCATTTACCGCTTCCCGCCGTCTGTAGCTAAACTGTGTAAAAAATAATTATTCCGAAGGTAACAAATCTATTTATCTAATTGAACTAGTATATGAAATGTTTTCGTTAATAATAAATAGCACTATTCACGTTGCTACAATACATATTTTAAGCTAAGCGACGGTTTTATTCATCATAAATATAGTAGCGACGCATCGTGGCTTTGCGTGGGTAAAGTTTTTGGAAAATGGAGCTGAATTTTGAATTGTTAATAATGTAAGTAAATATTCGAATTTCGTAAAAGGACCCCCAGATATGGAAAATGTGGTTTCAGTTAGATAACCTGAGATTTTGATATGTTATAGGATTCAAAATAAGCCGTGGTGGCCTAGTGGTTTGAATAAGCCGTGGTGGCCTAGTGGTTTGACCTATCGCCTCTCAAACAGAGGGTCGTGGGTTCAAACCCCGGCTCGCATCTCTGAGTTTTTCGAAGTTCATGTGCGGAATTACATTTGAAATTTACCACGAGCTTAGCGGTGAAGGAAAACATCGTAAGGAAACCTGCACAAACCTGCGAAGCAATTCAATGGTGCGTGTGAAGTTCCCAATCCGCACTGGGCCCGCGTGGGAACTATGGCCCAAGCCCTCTTGCTCTGAGAGGAGGCCTGTGCCCAGCAGTGGGACGTATATAGGCTGGGATGATGATAGGATTCAAAATCCTGATCAAAAGCCTCTAAGGGTGCTACCTCTGTTTCCGGGCCCTTTTCAGTTTAGTTAAGTTTTTTAGACACTTTTGAGCAGGACTCTGAAATCTATAACACATCAAAATATCAGGATATTTAACTGAAACCACATTTTCCATCCGGGGGTTCCGGTCCGGGGTTCTTTCATCTTCCCACTAGGTTAAGTAAGAGACCTGCCGTACTGTACCAATTGATATTCGTGGGAATATCTACATAGGTACCAAATTTCATCCAAATCTATCGTTAAACTTTAGTATGTAAGGATTAAAATCGCACAGCCACACACTCACAGACCATCACATTTTAATATTAGGTATCTATTTAGGATTAATATAGGATAGGCTTTAAATCCAAGGTTCGATTCTATTCGCATGGCGCAGTTACTTTTGTTTTATAACATTTTCAAATCATCATCACCATCATCATCATCATCTCAGACGTAGGATGTCCACTGTTGGACATAGGCCTCTCCCACAGACCTCCAGTTGCTTCGGTTGGCAGCGGTCTGCATCCACCGTGAACCCGCGGCTTTAACCAGGTCATCCGTCCATCTTGTTGGTGGACGTCCTACGCTGCGCTTGCCGATCCTCGGCCTCCACTCGAGAACTTTTCGGCCCCAACGGCCATCCGCTCTCCGTGCTATATGGCCCGCCCATTGCCACTTTAACGAGCTAATTCGCTACATTTTCAAATAACTTGAATTAACGGATCCTCAGAAGTTTCATTGTTGAATCAGTGTATCGGGCGTGGAGTTGTTATCGCTGTCTCAGGGTACGAAGGCAAACTATCTTTGGTATCCTTGGTTGGTAAATAAATGTACTTGTACTTTAAATAATTATTCTCTATGTCATTTGGAGACGACCAGATGGCCTAGTGGTTAGAGAACCTGACTATGAAGCTTGAGGTCCCGGGTTCGATTCCCGTGTCGGGGCAGATATTTGTATGAAAAATACGAATGTTTGTTCTCGGGTCTTGGGTGTTTACTATGTATTTAAGTATGTAAGTTTTAAGTATGTATTCTATATAATTATATTTATTCGTTGCTCAGTACCATAACACAAGCTTTGCTAAGCTTACTTTGGGACTAGGTCAATTGGTGTGAATTGTCCCGTGATATTTATTTATTATTTATTTATTTAAAAGCTTAATTTCAAGCTCAAAAAATATTTACGAGTTATCTGTACGGTCAAGGACTTTAATTCATGAGCCACTATTGAACCGAGTTAACGTCAACGTCATAGTGATATCACATTAATTAACAAGGTAAATCTTAAAGTAGCTCAGTTACATGAGTAGAATCGAACCTTGCATTTACAGCCCCATGGTCGGAGGCAACCTGTACAATTCTATACCGGAAGTAAAATTGTTGAAATAACAAATAGAATATGTAACAAATTGGTAAGGCCTTGTGGGGATTGTAGGCGAGCTCTAATGTTAATGTCTAAGGACGAGCATCGGAACTTGTATATATGCGACCGCGTTGAGAAACTTCGATAGCGCGATGTAGAACATGGTCGGAGTTTTTATTGTTGTTCACTAGATGGCGCTAGGAGTCGCTACAACCTCTTGAATAATTTATTACAATTTCCAGGTGTACATCAAGCACGGAACCCGGGTATTTTAGAGTGGGCAACATGAGTCAACCCTTCCCCGAATGCTGTCCCCAGAAAATAGAAGGTTCCGATTAGAATAACACTCTCACTGCACTGGCACCTTCAAAACAAGCCTAGTCGTCGACACCATTGAACAATATTGAAAATATTTTGTCAAATATTTTTGTTGATATTCAGGAAAGTTAATGTCGTACTTAGAATTGTCTGTAATGAAAGCTAAAATTTTAGTTTCTTATTTTGTCATTTTTTTTGTGGACCGCTTAGCTCAAAACACGACCGATCTACGAATAAGCGGTCGATATTAGAAAATTTAGAAGAAGGTATTTGACATTTCAAATCAAATTCATTCGTAAACAATACAACTGAAAAAAGTTATATTGCCGGGCAGTTCTATCCGAAAGCCTTTACTTGATAATCGTTCGGTACCATTCACAAGATAAAGGTCCTAGTGTTTGACATGACATCCTGCTGTTACTGCTATGGCTAATGCTATAAATAAAAAGAAATAGAAACTACTGGGACAGTTTCAGCACTCGAACATTTAGTACCTATTTTTTACAATTTTCTGGCTCGCGTAAAGCAAAGCAGCTTACACAAAAGCCCATGTAACGTTTTAACGTTGTTTTAATTGAATGTGCTAGTGCAAACAATAGGCCAATTTAATTTATTTTCTTACACGGTGCAACTAACAATACTAATCCAAATACTAGTCCTTCAATTAACTAATACTATCAGGGCTGGTGTCGAATTCTGGTTCCAAATGTTAGCTCAATCTGTTAACAAATAGTGTGAGTTTTTTCAATTCGAGAAGTATTTAAAAAATATACCTCAACGTAACACCAGGTTTTGTGTATAAATCATCGTTTGCCGCAAAATATCGAATACCAAATATATTTTAGTTTATTTCGCATATAGTAGTTACAATTTAGAGGATAAAATAGGTACACAGATCAAAAGAGAAAAGAGTTTGCGAACGAAAAAAGTGAATTTCATCGTGTGCGATCATAGTAACTTAGAGAAAACTCCAAAGCACTAAAAAATATATATTTTTCTGACGGAAATTATACACTATTTGAACTCCTTGTATTCAGAGATTGTATTCGACAGTTTGACAAGATATATAATCCTTGCCAATATTATAAATTTGAATGTGATTATGGTTCATCTCAACCGATCAAAATGAGGAAAATTATAAAGTCCTCGCGGACGCGGGTTAAATGAAAATTATTCCCAGACGAAGTCACGGGTGACAGAATATTTATAAAAAACGTGTTTTCTAAAATAAATGTTTCAGTTTTAGACTATTTACATAAAATAATCAATAATCATGTACGTATTACAAACATTGAGTCTTTAAATACCTATAAAATATGCAATTTTTACATTAATTTATTCAAAATAATCATGAATAGGGCTACAGAATTTAGTTTGAATAATATCTTTTTTATTAAATTAACCCTAACAGTAAACGTCAGTTACTGGATAGGTGTCAAAGACTGGAACATTAATTTTTGAACTAACCTTTATATTTTAGTTCACCGTAACATACTTAATAATTAAAAAAAAAACTGACGCGTCTATGTAAGATAATAATAGGTAAGATTTTGTAAATATTTTGTACTTTTTATTTTTTAATAAAATAATTTAACAGTGTCTTTCTCGTATTTTTTTTTCTACTTTGAACAGGTTTTGCAGTACACATTCATCGATATAATCGTGTATTTGAGGTAGAACCACAAATGTTTATCAGCAAATTAAACTCCATGGCAAACCGTAGTACCTAACTCAAAACAGTCGGTCAAATACCGTTCTTTGTTTTGATAGTGGCTTCATACATGTCTGTCCTAAGTTTATTGTTTACTTTGTTTCGATTCTTCCATTTAAAGTTTAGATGGCTACTTTTTAGTTAAAAAAATGTTTTTTTTTTTTAAAAACAAGACTTACACGATTTTCTCTTCAGACAGCAAATTCGTTTAACCATCATTCCCAATTAACCAAACTTGAATCAACTTATAAATTAAGTTTAATCTTCAAAGAAATATAGCTTTTTAAAAAATACATTAGTCAATACAACTTCCCAATTAAGGCAGAGGGGCAAAGTGAGATAACTCACAATTTTAAATTAATCACCAAAAAAACTCTATAAATCAGATACGCTAACGCCGCACACGATGCGTAGCCAAACTGTGGTATCATAATAAAAACCGTTTTTTGTGACTAACTTTTGTATTCCGGCATAGTTTTGATTTATTACTTTGGTAACTAGGTTATTTGAAAAGTTTCGTCTTTTTTAAAAAAAAAAACAAACATTGCTTTTGATGAGAATAAAATATTTTGAGTAGTACCTTCCTAAGTATTTTCTTGGAAACTAATATTTTTACCAGTTTCATTTTTTTTTGTGGTTTGAAATAAATCTAAGACATCGCACGCAAAGTTTTAGTTTTCTAAATCTATCAGTAAAGACAGGGCGTTTATGATTAAAAGACTATTTTTTAGTTACGATTAATTGTACAGAATGTCAATTTGTTGTGATAGTAAAGTTTACGAATGGTAGAAAATTGTAATATAATGTATTATTTTTGTCCAATTTAATTTAGGGTGTCCGTGATTTGCGTTTGTGAATTTGAACAAAGAATTTAATCGGATTAAAAATACATTTTTTTATCACGTGAAAAATTTTCCCTGTAAGTAAATATAGGTATTAACGACTTGATGGGGAGGCTGAGGAACACCAAAATTGGTTGTCACATAGGTGGTGTTTGTGTGAACAGTCTCAGCTATGCTGACGATATGGTGCTGCTGAGCCCCTCCATTAAGGGCCTCAGGAAATTGGTATCAGTCTGTGAGAATTATGTCAACTCTCATGGGCTGATATATAATGTAGCTAAAACGGAAGTTATGGTTTTCAAGGCGGGAAGGGGTCCGGAGAATGTGCCGGAGGTCAGACTGAATGGTGAGATAGTACGCGTTGTGCGGCAGTTCAAGTATCTGGGCCATATACTAACGGATGACATGAGGGACGACAAGGATATGGAGAGGGAGAGGAGAGCGTTGGCGGTCCGAGGGAACATGTTGGCCCGGAGATTTGCCAGGTGTAGCAGGCAAGTCAAGTGCACGTTATTCAACGCCTATTGTCTTTCTTTCTACACTTGTCAACTCTGGGTGAGGCACAACAGCAAATCGTACAGCTCCATAAGGGTGCAGTATAATAACATATTCCGGGCCCTTATGGGTCTGCCCAGGTTTTGCAGTGCCTCATCCATGTTTGCTGAGGCCGGAGTACCTGACTTCTATGCTGTTGTGCGCGCGCGCATAGCCTCCTTTTGGGAGGGGCTGCGTCGCTCGCAGAACAGCATCTTAAGTGCGGTCTATCTCGATGTGGACAGTTCCATCTTTAGGTACTGGCTTTCCGCCCATCAAAACGAGAACCGAATGTAGGTACAACCTAATTTTATTTTTATTTTATTTTATTGTCTATTCCTTATTGCTATTTTGTTTTTGTGTTTTTATTTTTAATGATTTGATTTAATTTTAATTTTATTTTTTACATAATATGGGTGTACTTTGAATGCCTGAAAATAAAACTGTATTATTATTATTATTATTATTATTATTATTAATAATACATTACAGTACCAATGATTAAATTTCTAGTGCTCACCGATAGTTAATTAAATAATTGGTCTTGGATTTTTTTATGACTTGTAGTATTAAGTAAGGGACGTCATTCGAGGATCGAAATGGTATTAAATGATATTGTATCGGAATAATAATAATAATAAAATAATAAATATCACGGGACACTTGACACCAATTGACCTAGTCCCAAACTAAGCAAAGCTTGTACTATGGATACTAGGCAACGGATAAACATACTTATATAGATAAATACATACTTAAATACATATTAAACATCCAAGACCCGAGAACAAACATTCGTGTTATTCACAGAAATATCTGCCCCGGCCGGGAATCGAACCCGGGACCTCAAGCTTCGTAGTCAGGTTCTCTAACCACTTGGCCATCCGGTCGATGGTTTTTTTTTTTTTTTTTTTTTTTTTTATTCAACTGGTTGGCAAACGAGCAAGTGGGTCTCCTGATGGTAAGAGATCACCACTGCCCATAGACACTCGCAACACCAGGGGGATTGCAGATGCGTTGCCAACCTAGAGGCCTAAGATGGGATACCTCAAGTGCCAGTAATTGGTCTTAAAATGCTGCTCTTGCTGTTCCTTCTTCTGCTCAACAGAGACGCCGCTTTTTGCGAATAAATGTTAATGTCCCATTGCTCGACATGCCTATGCCCAATAGATGACAACCTGCTGCGAAATCAGTTTACTAACGACATGTTTAGATGGTACACATCATCTTTAACGGTAAGTACTATACTTAGTGTCTCGACTGTGGTGACGCCCGAAAGGTGGGTTGTGTGTTTGACCTGTATGTCTGTTCTTATATCCGCTTGTAACTATAGGTAGTGCCACGAGAGTTGAAGTGAATGATTACACACACAGCTACATGAAGAACTGATGGTATAAAAGGAGGATGAATGAATATGAATGAGTGAATGACAAAATCCCGCTGTCATTACATGACATGTTCTAGTATGCGTGACCTCAACTCTGGCGGCACTACCTATAGTCGATACGTCATTTGATTTTTCTTGGTGGCGCAAGTGTAACTTACTTGTATAATATGAGAGTTTATTCAACAGTTTTTTTAAACGTAAGACATTTTAAACGTCCAGGATCCCAAATAAAATATTCGCATTTTTTTACAAGCTTATATTTGGTTTCACCTGTCCCGATGTTCGTCATCAAATCTTGCAAATTTAATTTGATCCACTTCCCAATTACCGATTGAGCTGAAATTTTGCATACTTGTGTGTCAATTACGTGACAATACAATAATCTGGTAGTGATATCCTGGTAGTCCGGCCAGGATCGTCTCCGCAGGACGAAACTCTTCAACGGTTAATGGCATCGACTTGAAATTTGGTATGCAAATGCAGTTTGGGTGACAATGCAAGTAAAGTCGACAAAAAGTATAGTCAGAATTAAAATTAAATTAAAAGCACAATTAAAAGCATAGTCAGAATCAAAATTTCTGAACTTATTTATACAAATATCTGCTCCGTCCGGGGATCAAAGTCGAGACCTCTAGTTTCATAGCCAGTGTAGGTATCTGGCTAGCTAGTAGCTAGTGTTCAGATGTTTTTAATGTTATAATACAAAATAAAAATACAAATATTTTTATTAACAGGAACATATTTGATACAATATCTATCAGATTCCAAACTAGGCTGAGCCTGTATCTTGGACGTCTGCGAGTGCGATTAATAGATTTAATCACTTAGAGTATTTAATCACAGCCATTCTATCGTCAACCTAAGTCACGTGTCAGTTTTATTGACTTCATTTTTTTTGTTGATGTAACACAGTCTGTACTTTTTACTCTAAAAACAAAAGTATGCGTAATAAGCACCTCTGCAAGCTGAGCAAAAAATAACTTAAATCAAACATCTTTCGCCCATAAAAGTATCTCGACTCAACGTACCCATATCATGAATACTGATTGTATCACTAACCCCACTTTATGGCCCATTACTTTGTCCCCCGTCAAAGCATTTTTAATCCGACAACAACCCTCGTAAAACGAATAATTAAAATCACTCAACATTAACTTTACCACCCAATCATTAACTAATGGAGTTACGTATACTTACATTTAAAAAAAACCGTAACTTTGTTCAAGTTCACTTAAAAAGGCATTTTCTCGGCGGCGGCCCGTGAGTTATCGCAGTCCTTAGAAAGAGATAGCGAATAAACTTCCCTTCGGTAAAAAGGGAGGGTAGAAGGCATAGAAATATTTAAATTAAGTCCTCTCCTTAATGTCGGACATTATTTTTTTATCGGTAGAGATATGTCGGGAAATGTTCGCGGGGAATGTTGGAAATGACACTTACAGGGTTTGGTTTTGGTTGTTTATGTGATTATGATATGTTTGCGTTGTTGTCATTATTTGTTTACGATATTTGGGTTGCGTTCGTCAGCTTGGTCATCGGATGTTTGTTGTTGAAAGTGATGATTTTTTTGACGATGTTTTGTTTATTTTAAAAGTATTTGGACGAGTGACAGTTTGAATCTTAGGCTTTGTTTACACGGTGCCAGTAAAATCGTGCTAGTAATTAGGGTTCCGTACGTTTCCGTACGTCGTAACTGAGAATCGCACTCTGAAAGTTGTGCACAATTTTAAAAGCCAGTAATAGTACATTGTGTCTTAAGGGCGGTAAATAAGGAATTACGAACGAGAGTATTAGAAGCCCGAAGTCGAAGACTGAGGGCTTTAATGAGTCGATGTTCGTAATTCTAGTACCGCCCGTGCGACATACAATGTTATTCATCACATTTTCAAGTAAAATTTTATATTTGTAAAAGAAAAATATCATTGTTCCAAATATTGGCGATACCTTAGGCTGTGCTCTTGGCAACGTCGCCCTCCCCCCTCCCTCGGCATGCGCCGCAACGTGCGTGTGCATGTGGTGGTCCATGTGGTCCTGCAGCAGCGCGCGCAGCACCATCAGTATGGGCGATGACTCATTTACCGACCTTGGGCTTCATGACAACAAAATGTGTACGCGCAATGACTCATTTACCGACCACGGGTTTCATGACAAGCACATTAAGGTCGAGGGTTTTATTTGGGGGGTTGCAACCAAGGTAGCCTGCATGTTACGACACTGTTTACGAGCAAGTGTGATGAAAAATTTAATGCATGGATATTTTTTGAAAATATTGCTAGTTTTGCGGAAAGGCGATACAATACAATACAATATTGTTTTATTGCACACCAACACAATTGTAAGCAGTACGAGTACAGAAAACACAGGTATATACTTACATATAGATTTTCTAAGGTAAGCAATAGGCGGCCTTATCGCTTCAGAGCGATCTCTTCCAAGCAACCTTTTCAATGGACAGAAGTAGGGAATAAAGTTATATATATAAACATTTTGTGCGATATTTGAACTTTTTCCTTAATGTTTTAATAATGTCAACAGGAACTTCGAGAAGTGTCCTTTGCTTGTGATTTCCACAGTTTTGTAAAAAAAAAACTTTCAAAATTCGTATCTAGGACCGCGTGAACTTAAAAACTATATTAAAAGAAGTCTCATCTTAGCGTATCATATTAATTTCAACTTTATACCTGCACGGGTTTCTGGAAAAAAGAGTCTTGATGGACAAACATATAGACAACGAAACGAATCCATAAGGATTAGCTTTTGCTTTATGATACGGAACAGTTAAGCACTGGTTAGAAAGTAAACATAAAAAACGTGACGCTTAAATCTCCGTTTACAAACCGTCAGCGTATTTAGAGCATCAATATATTTAGTCGATTCTTAACTCTTTAGTCATGTGGCCTAATAAATAAATGAATAAATATCATGGGACAATTCACACCAATTGACTTAGTCCCAAAGTAAGCTTAGCAAAGCTACTAGCATAGTTTTACTGGCATCGTGTATACAGAGCCTTATTAATATAAGCTGGCCTAGCTGATGATAATATCAGAACTGTGACTGGTTTTAGGGTTCCGTACTTTAAAAGAAAGACCCTTTTTCACATAAACGAGTTCAAGTATATAGGTCCTATCGGATAGAAAAATATTATTGTACCTTTAAACGACCGTTTGAAAGTATACTTTTTTAACCGTCATAATTAAAGGAATCTAAACTTCAAAATGTATTTTCAATGTTTGATGACCAGTGGCCCATTTCACGAAGCTACAAGGTACAATTTACAAGCGGTAGTCTTTTTTCAATACTGTTAAACAAAGGCTACCGCTTGGAAATTGTAACTTGTAGCTTCATGAAATAGGACACAGAATGGTCCTAATAAGGAAGACCAGCGCTGTTCGCAACACCACCAGTAAGGTATAAAATACACCTAAACTTGGAATATTCCGTACAAAATACGTAATCCTTAGAAAAATATTGCTTTTTTTTCGTAATGGCCACGGAACCCTATTTTGGGCGTGTCCGACACGCTCTTGGCCGGTTTTATTTCATTATTTTTTCATGTTGTTACGAAAAAATTTACATCAAACCCTCAAAAACAATGTTTTTACTTCGATATGAAATAGTAAAAAAAAATTGTTGTCTTAAATGTAACCCCTCAGTACGCACGGCCGACTAGAACTTGTCCAGTTTTTTAATCCCTATTCTCACAATCTCACTTTTTTAACCCTGCCGTGACAGGTACCCAACTCACGTGTTATCTACGATGTGAACAAATATTTTAACCCTTCCGCCTTAATCCGGTGTCGGCTGAGTCAATTTAGGGTTAAGATTTTACCGGGTACAAGTATGTTTGGATAGAATTTTGGGTGGCTGCTTTGATTTTTTTTAAACTCACTTTATTGGATCACATGATGACTATCCTATAATTGCTCTTTACAATACATACTAACTGAATTAATAAGAGTAAACTTAGAGCTGAATTTGTGCTTAATAGGTACTAATAATTAAGCATCAAAGTGTAAACAGGTCTTAGTAGAATAATTATTATCTAAGTATATCAGTATAGTAACAGTAAATCTATCGGAACGTGACCCATATCTGGTACGTAAGTGTTCCTCTCACCACGACGGCCTCTCAACAATAGGTTCATTTCCAAACCACGTAAATCATGAACTCTCCTTGGACCGGGAGCTGAGACCCGTTTAATGATGTTAAGACAAAGTGATCTAAAATTAATTTGGAATACTTCAGCAGGTGGTTTGGGTTAGTTTGACTGAAAACTCTCTGTATTTTCCGATTTTTTGATTCAAAAGATGCCACGCCTATAACGCCATATCTTTTTTTATCAGTTGACACCAATTGATAGTCCCGAAACTAAGCAAAACTTGTACTAGGCAACAAATAAACATACTTTAATAAATATTAAATGTAGAGAACAATACGCAAGGACAAACATTCTTATTATCACACAAATCTCCGCCTCAACTGGGGATCGAACCCGGTACCCCAAACTTCATTGTCAAGTTTGCTAACAACTTGGCTATCCGGTCGTTTTCGAACACACAAAAGAAGTAACACAGAAAATTTTCTTTCCCAGGCAACCATATAGTATACCGAACGTTACCATCAAAATGGCCCTCCCAACTCCCCGCACACAGCCCTCTACCGAGGTCACAGAGACTTAATGAAATTCCGACCATCCATAATTGAACCTATTATATCTTGTTAAATCTATTGTGTTTCAAACAATGAAATATGTTTCAACATTAATCTATGCTCTTTTGTCCGGTTCATTTGCGAGCAGCTCCTGGGCTATAAAAAGTTGTAACACAATTTTGTAAGGTGCCAGAACGTTTGAGGTTGTTTGAGTTTCAGTTCTTATACCGGGTGTGGCCTGTAATATGAGCAAATAATTAAAGCATAGATCATACTAGTGAAACTGAACAACATTAGTTCAGCGATTTTTAAAAATAGTTAGTTTTTTTAATTTTTATTACACTTTTAAGTTTATTCGAAGAAGCAATGTAAAGCAAAATGCTTGATGTTTGTAGCGTGACAGGCGACGTCAGTTGTGTTCTAGGATGGCGTACATTGATAGCAGTATTTAATTTGTATGAAAAACCCACATGCTCGTTTGCCATCCGGTCGAATAAAAAAAAAAGGAAGATTCAAAGACTCCATTATTTTTTAAAGTCGCTGAAGTAATGTTGTTCAGATTGATGACGAGGATGTATGTTTTAATTTTTTGCTCGTATTACAGGCCACACTCGGTATAGGTCAGGCTAAGATTATTAATCTTTTTAGGACTCCGTACCCGGGCGACAAACGGAACCTTATTTTTATGCCTCCGCTGTCCGTCTGTATGTCTGTCACGGAGTTGTACCTCAAGAACCGTTATATATAGGTAGATAGAGAGCTGAAATTGTACTCGATATAACTACTACTATTACGACACGATTACGATATACTATTTGTATACTTACAAATATCATATTTATATACTTACATCTCTCGACTATACATATTTAGATATAAATATAAATATGTATAATATGTATAGTCGAGAGATGAAATTCGGTAAGTACTATACAAATAGTTTGAGTCCCGCGGAAGGATATAAAATATATAGGATATAATCCCGGAAAATTGTATAGTTCCCGCGGGATAGCGATAAACGAATTCTACGCAGACGGAGTCGCGGGCAACAGCTAGTACCTTATTAGTAAAGTTATTATGGAACTATGTCACTGCCTACACAGAGCCATTTTGAATTGGTACTTCACGGAATCTAAAAAAAAATTATGTCCTTACAAAACGACCCTTTCTCCCGATATCCGATATAAAAATAAAGAATCAAACCACTCCGCGTTATCTATCTGGGCCAGCTCCCGCTGTCTGAGTGTGTGTATGTGCCACCTTATCGCCTAAACGTCGATGATTTATTTTGTTTCATGGTGTATTTGTTTTGACTGACTAGTCGGTGTAAAAAACAAGGAAATGATGTTTTACACTTGTCTGATCATAAGGTTCGTATTTGGCTGCATGTGTAGTATCGATGCATGTAATAACTTTTTTACTTCTCATGCTCGTAAATTTCGTATTTATGCTGTATCTAGGCGACATAAAATGACTTTTTATGCTCTAGTGCATAAAATAAAATCTTCGTCAAAGACCTACTTAAGACCAAGGTAATCAGGTGTCAACAGCCACAAACAAAAAAGTTACTACATATTTTTTAAATAATTTTTAATTTATATACAAACTAAAAATAAATCAAATCAATCAAAATAAATCAGTAAAGGTGGTAGAACCTGTGCAAGGTCCGCCCGGATTGGTACCACCATCTTGCTCGCTAATCCTGCCGTGAAGCAACAGTTGTTTCGGCGTGGCCGGTGAAATTACTGGCACTTGAGGTATCCCATCTTAGGCCTCTAGGTTGGCAACGCATCTGCAATACCCCCGGTGTTGAAGATGTTTATGGGCGGTGGTGGCGACTCTTACCATCAGGAGACCCACTTGCTCGTAATGCTCGTTTACCATCCAGTCTAATAAAAAAAAGTAAAATTAAAAAATAGAATTATTATAATAATGCATAATATTAAAAAATAAAAGGTACATAGAAAGTGAACAATTGTTTCCACTGTTGCTATTTAATCTCCTCTCAATCGAAGTGAAAATCAGAGTGTAAAACTCGAGCATTAAACCCATTTTCCCCTCGACGTGTCTATATGAACGTCTCGGGTAAAATTGCTCGTTTTATGCTCTTGTTCTACAATCTACTACTAATGCTCTAGTGCATGGATTTGAATTTAAAACCAAAGCAATGAGACTTAAAAAGTGACTAACTCCGGGAGAAATTTTATAAACTTAGGTACTAGCTGTTGACCGCGTCTCCGTCCGCGTAGGATTCGTTAATCGCTGTCCCGCAAGGACTAACCCCCTTATTCATAAAACTTAACAAGCCTATGTTAACTAACAAATGCTTTGTCCCTTTCTAACAAATACAAATGTCGGAGTGACAGATAAGGACAAACGAATTTTAGCGGCATTTTAACTAAAATAGGTTTGATTGTCGTTTATGAATAAGGGGGTAAGTATGCAATTTTCGGGGGAAAACACTATCCCCGGGACTCATCTTTTTTTATATCGAATTTCATCCAAACCGGTTCAGCGGTTTAGACGTGAAGAGGTAACAAACATAAATAATAAAATAAATAAATAAATATCACGGGACAATTCACACCAATTGACCTAGTCCCAAAGTAAGCTTAGCAAAGCTTGTGTTATGGGTACTAAGCAACGGATAAATATAATTATATAGATAGATACATACTTAAATACATATTAAACACCCAAGACCCGAGAACAAACATCCGTATTTTTCATACTAATATCTGCCCCGACACGGGAATCGAACCCGGGACCTCAAGCTTCGTAGTCAGGTTCTCTAACCACTAGGCCATCTGGTCGTCAAACATACTTACTAACTTTCGCATTTATAATATTAGTGAGATTTATATTCTTCTTGACAACGTTTTCATTTACCAGGCCGTCGCAACTCGTGAATAATTGTGCGCAAGAATTTCGAAAAACTTAAAGCTGTCAACCGGGGTTTGAACCCACGATCCTCTGCTTATGCCATAGGTCAAACCACTAAGCTATTATAGCTTCGAGCAGTCTTGGAACATCATTTTGAGCATCAAAACTTCTCGTCCGTTCAGCTAACTATACCGCTACCGAAAATAAGGCAATAGAAATTCATATTATCTCTATACATAAATTTATTCATAGCGTTCAGCCAGTTTCGTTTACGCCTTTATAAATCTCCTCCGTTCATTCGTATAAATATTGACCAACTTCGTTACGGACCTTTTTCCAGTTTATTTGGATTTGTTTAACCCTCTGTCTTGATTTTCGTGGGTAGTTTTTATCACACGCGCCGTGAAATATACAAGTGGTTGTGTGAAGTTAAGTGCGAGCGTCGTGGTGAAAAAATTGGCTTAAAATAGTACCTAATAGGTACTTGGTTTGGATAAGTATTTAACTAAATGTAAACAAACTTCAGCTGCCTGATTTCGTACATTCAAGGATTTTAAATAAGTATTTTACTTATCTATCATTGTAATACAAACTAGAATAGTGTATTTCAATACATAAATGTACATGCTTAGATTGTCCAATGAGGGAATTTCAATGTTTAAGACACCAATTGACGTTGTTTTGTTTACATTTAGTTAAATACCTATCCAAATCAACTATAATGACTGTTACATAATGAAAAGTATTAAAATCTACAAGGTGCTTTCGAGTGAGGTTATGACCTTAGGAGTAATAAATGTTATATGAACCTAGGTCGAATTATGCTTTATATCTTTTTAATGTTCCTATATAATATGTATTAACTATGTAGGAAAATGAAAAAGTTAAAAAGCATAATTCAACCTAGGTTAACATAAAATTTACTACCTACTCCTTATGTCCTCAGTTACTCGTGGTTGAAGTATTTCGGTTTCCTCGGAAGCACCTTGCATGTGTGGGTTAATACAACGAGTCGATAGCCGAGTTTTATTATAACATCACACAAGTTTTTTAATGCTTCATTATGTACTATTACTTGATTAGACTGCTCCGCATATAATAATAAAGAAATCAAACTAATATTAGCAATAAGACAAGCTAAACATCAATAATAACCTAGAGTGAAAAAGTTGAAAACCCCCCCGACATTGTGATTTCAAAGTTCTCAAAAACGACAGACCCGACTTTGATGAAACATAGCTAACACACACAGACAGACAGTGTTGTGGCGCGCCATAGAAGCCTATGTCCAGAAGTGGACTGCTATAGGCTGATGATGATGATAGCTAAAAACACCATCGCAAGAAAACTCGCTTTCACGTAAAAAACCGGTTCGAAATCGGCCCACCTTTTTGAGAGCTACGATACCACAGACAGACACTGGCGTCAAACTTATAACACCCTCTTTTGGCGTCGGGGTTAAAAAAAGGTGTGTAGTTTGGAACAGAACCCTATTTTTACTTACACTTCCTCTAAAACTCAAGAACTAAAGTCAAGAATGGATTTCTTCATCCCGGATTATTGTCACAAGTTAAGGACACGTCAAAACCCGTGGAACTCCAAGTACAAACAAACAAACATACAAAAACAAATACGGCACACCTGACTAATCTTTAAGTTTGTATGTTATGCATACCAACTCGTGTTTGCCGGCGATTGCGGCGCCACTGTCAACAATTACTGTGTTTTTATATAGGATGGTGTTAGTTCCGGGTTCAGCCACACGCAAAGTTAGGTTTGTGTGTTCCGGTGACACTACCAAGTCATATTTGCAGTTGGTAAGTTGTACATTTTAATCAGTTTAGTTTCTAACTAATCTAAAGAATGTAACTGCTCATCTACTTCTGCTGCTGACTATACATTAATAAGTAGAGCCGACAATTCTAGGAAGATATACAAATTATAGCAATTCTATCATATTATTTATTATACCTACATTTTCTATAGATAACACAATGTAGACACAATAGATACCTAAATTGTCTACACGAGTACAATACACGATTGATTGATATAGATGAATCTTTATTGAAAGAGGTAATGAATGAAAAATATATCCTCCTCAGTCCTCGCGTACTTTATAAAGGACCAATTAACACTAAGAATAATGGCCGAATGTTTTATAAAGTACAAATTGTTCATTGAATAAAGAATTCTAAGAGTTTTGGACTAATATCCAAAATAACAAAGCTGGTCAACCACGTCTAGATCTGAAGCACTAAGTTTGTTAAAAATGGCAGGACGCAGGTTAGAGAAAAAAAAATAAGGTAAGCAATAGGCAGCCCTGCGCTTTACAACTACGTTACGCCCTTCCAATCAGCCTTTACAATAGAAAAAAACTGCTAACTCTACTTCGTGCCGGTAAGTACATATTTTTATTATGTACCATCACCATCATCATATCAGCCGTAGGACGTCTACTGTTGGACATAGCCCTCCCCCATAGACCTCCAGTTGCTTCGGTTGGAAGCGGCCTGCATCCATCTAGAACCTGGCTTTAACCAGGTCATCCGTCCATCTCGTTGGTGGACGTCCTAAGCTGCGCTTGCCGATCCGCGGTCTCCTCTGCCCTATGCTTCACTTGTCAATGTCGGTGACCTTCATTTCTTCCACGTATCTCATCATTTCGCAGATAGATTCTGAAAACTAAGAGGCGCGAGCCCAGGGTTTGAACACATGATCCTCTGCTTGAGAGGCCATAGGTCAAATTATTTGGCTAAGCAGCTTTTTAGTAAAAATCTGTTCACGATTGTTTAACTGCTAAGTTAAGTTTGTAAAGCTCGACTCGACATTTGTGTATGGTAATTCGGTTTCCGGGAGATAAGGAATTCTTGCCTGGACCTACCGCACCGGGCAGTGTTTGATTACTGAACCAGTGATATAGTTAATGTCACACAAGCTTAACAATCATCATCATCATCCCACCTATATACGTCCTGGCTGCGCACAGAACTCCTCCCAGAATAAGAGAGCTTGGGCTTCAATGGTGTGAGTGAAGTTTCCAATCCGCAGTGGGCCTGCGTGGGAAAGTAAACTGACCAAAAAAGTCAGAAAACCTAAAAATTAGGAAAAGGAAGGACAAGTCTAGTGGCCTAGGACTTTTAAATAGCTGGCAAATGAGCATGCGGGTCACCTGATGGTAAGTGATCACCGCCGCCCATGGACACCTACAGCATTATCAGGACTGCGGGTGTGCTTGTGTTAAATAACTTAAACTTCAGCAGTCTCGACCTATTATTGGGCATTTTTGAGCTGGTCATGATTTAAAATAGGAATAATTTTGAAAACCAAAAGTGAGCTACTTCCCGTGTTCTCTAATCTATTTCCAAAAAATTAGAACCATATTAATCAATTTCACTTCACCAAAGCATGCATGCCCAACAAGCACGCAAGCAAGCATGGAGGCCCAACTCCCCTCCCCCTTTCGTCCCTCCTCCATCCCCTTTTAGCCAACCCTTTTAGGCCGGCAACGCACCCGCAGTCCTAATAATGATATAGGTGTCGATGGGAGGCGAGTTGACAAAATAAATATTAAACTAAAAGCTGAAATTGTCCCAAAAAGTTTCTCGTAGATAGAAATCATTCCAAGAGCTCTACATTCAAAAGCTATTAATATTATACCTGAATGATGTTATTTTTTAAATATCGCTGATTCAAGGATTTTAAATTAAATATGAATCTACCGCTTTTTATTTAAATTTAAAAGGTTTTTATATTTCAGTAAACTCTGCTTGAACTGCTTTAGTGGGAAATGTTGGGCCATAAAGTAGATCTTACTTAATCAATTTACCATTATCAAGAAGGTCACACCACGTTTTTTTAAAAGTTATGTGCTAAATTACAGTTTAAAAATTTACCACCAGCTTTACGGCGAATAAGTAATAAATAACGTAAGTTATTGGTCAATAGAGTATCGGATAAAACAAAACTGTAAGGAATGTAAAACTGTTTATTTGCGTTCATTGTATCTTAAAAGATACATAATTTTAGATCACCTTTTCAACCGACTTCAAATAGGAGAAGGTTCTCAATTCGGGTGTATGTTTTTTTTTATGTTTGTGGGCCGAAGTTTTCTATTTTTTTTTACAAGTTATTTTTGTTAGCTCTACAAGAATCCACCGAGAATTCAGTACACTTGTTTCAACTTGTCAAGAAAAGGGAAAAAAATATTAAGATACAAAAAGTTAAAAAAAAAACATCCCTCGGGATGAATCAGTCTTCCCTTCAGATCTAAGAATAAGAATAAGAAAGTTTATTTGTCAAACATAGGTAGGCACATGGTAAGCCACATGAAGATGGTAAACTTAAAAATAGACCTATGTTTTGTCATAATTATGGCGTATAAAATTTCATAGGTTTTTTTTATAATATGTAACTAGCTGTTGCCCGCGGCTTGTCCGCGTGGTATTCGGTTATCGCGCGCTGTTCCCTCGGGAACTGTGCATTTTTCCGGGATAAAAAGTAGCCTATGTCACGGGCCCATAAACTATCTCTATGCCAAAAATCACGTCGATCCATCGCTCCGTTTCGACGTGAAAGACGGACAAACACAAACACACACACTTTCGCATTTATAATATTATAGTATGGATGAGTGAGTCTCACGGTAGTTTCATGTTCAAAATTGAACATTCTTTCTGTTTTGCAATGGGTTTAAAGGCGTTTCTCGCCCTTTCTCTGGCCGCTAACCCCTAATGACCGCTGCTTTTAAAAGTCTTTGTCGTCGAGAGGCTTTTTCAGGTCGACTCTTGACCACCTCAGCAAAAACCGGTCTCGTTTGTGCGCGGTATAAAATATACTATACTTTTTCATTTATTTGTCGTCGTTTATTTTTAATTATGATTGGTCCTATTTAGGGCATATAGGCAGCACTCGTTGGTGGCAACAGCTGAGCGGAGCGAGGCGAGGTAAATGAAGCGTTTCTATTGGTTCATGGTGGAAATGCTGCTTTTTATTATACACATTGTTTATCTTGATTTCCGTGAACTCCAGCAGACGGCTCAGTTCATTAATAGAAACTAACTTGTTGTTCAAAGAGACAAAAACTTTTATTTTTTCATACTATATTACAGCTTTACAGTCATTATTAAAGGTATAATTCACAAACTAGACGAGTGACATTGAGGTTGCACGTAAAAGAGACTTAAAAAAACTCAAACTCACTTTTTACCCTTAAAAGTTCTAGTTACTAAATAAATATAAAAACATAAATAAGACAATTTCATAATTAATTCTCTTTTACATAGTAACAGTTAGACCTTTAGTGTCTATGACAAATTAACTTCATTTGACCCGATGAATGTTCCCTAAAAGTTAACGGATATCACAAATAACACATTGTAGATGTTTCTCTTGTACGCGTACTTTCTCTTTGAATAGGTTTTAAAAGAAACTTTCACGTTTAAAACCTCTTAAAATAAGTACACAATAATAATAAAAGGGTACAAATGTTAACAGATACGTGTAATAATAATATAAGTAGTCACTTGGCCTAAATTACATCACGATGAGTGACTAATTTTTAAAAGTTATCGAAAAGTGATACAATTTATTTTAATTGAAACATTTAAGTACAGTCACCATCACATATATAGTAGCGGACGATGTACTCAAATATTTCGGAGCAGCATTACATTTCAATAAATTCGTTACACTAGATAATGCTAATAATATCGGAAATTCAAATTCGCCAAATACAAGAGCAGCGATTTTATTAGCTAAAATTATCAGAAAACACAGCGCGTCAAAAGTAAACATGTAAGTATGCTGTCAGGGTGATCATAAAAATATGACTATTTATGAAAAAATTGTGTTATATCTGTATCCCACAGTCTAAACTAGGTACCTACCATACTCGTATTTACTATTAAGCGGTTAAAAACGATTTTGGGTATTTTCATAAATTCATTCATGGATTTCAAATATGATTTAACATTTCTAAGAAAATATGCAGGTACTGTTTAAAAACAGTGGGCTAACTATAAATCTAGTCTCTCTTACATATCAATAAATTTGTTATTTTGGAAATTGTAAAAACATTAGAGGGAACAATATTGAATCGTAAAATTAATTTCGTTGTTTGGCCTAGTGGTTAGACCGATCGCCTCTCAAGCAGAGGGTCGTGGGTTCAAACCCCGGCTCGCACCTCTGAGTTTTTCGAAATTCATGTGCAGAGTTACATTTGAAATTTACCACGAGCTTTGCGGTGAAGGAAAACATCGTGAGGAAACCTGCACAAACCTGCGAAGCAATTCAATGGCGCGTGTAAAGTTCCCAATCCGCACTGGGCCCGCGCCCTCTTGTCCTGAGAGGAAGCCTCTGCCCAGCAGTGGGACGTATATAGGCTGGGATGGGGATGGAAAATTAAAAACAAAATAACAATAAATAACAATTAAATTATAACTATTTAGATAAAACTATTCTAATGGTGTACATGGTTAAGTTATTTTAAGGATAGTTTTAACTTATATTGTATCTTACTAAAACACCTAACAACACATCCTAAACTTGAAATACCTACATAAAATACGAAAGAATCAAACTTACTGTACCTTTTAATTTTTTTGTTAAACAGGCAAGGTTCTGAAGATGCTGGCGGCGTTCCCCTGTTTGAAAAGCAACGCTAAATTGACACAGACTTTGTATTAACCCATCATCAATCACAAAAATGTATCACCAAATCAAGAGTAGACCCAACGCAAAAATTCAATCTCCCCCCCATTCATCCCAATCCCGAAATATCACCAATTGGATGGAATCGCGGAGCGTTTCGGCAAATCGTAGATTTAAAATGTTCTAAATGAAATTGCCCCCGCTTTGTGAATAGCTTCGAGTGGATTAGACTGCTGAAATGTCTATACTTAAGATTTATTCGTGGCTGGTGATTGAGTTCCTTAGAGTACGAATTAAATGTAGACTAAAATGTTTCAATAGCTGGTTTAGAAAGCCATGGTAGCGTGGTTTGACCTATGGCCTCTCAATTCGTGAAATTATGAACATTATATTTTACTAGTGTCCGACCGAAGTTTCGGTGTCGGTTTCGGTTTCGGCCAATTTCGGCCAAAAAAGTGATTTCGGCCGAAGTTTCGGTTTCGGCCAGAATCCGGCCGGGCCGAAATTGCTTCGCGGCTCTCGCATCGGGAGCGCTCGGCTTAATTCGGGCGCGCTCGACCGGGTAGGTATATATAGGTAATGCATCGGCGGCCGCCCCAGCCGGGACCAGCGACAGTAGTATGCATGCTGTGATTTCTCTTGCAATGTTTGACTTTGTCACACGAGGTATTATTCTAAAACTTTGTTTAAAGATCTCTGATTACAGTGATAATACTATAATTTATGTAAAAGTTGATTTATGTTTAAGCTGTGATTTATCTTGCAATTGACTTTGTCCAGGTATTATATTAATTAGGTAACTTTGTTTAAAAATTTACAGATTTGATTTTATTTGGTTTAAAATTTCATAATTTACCTCTAATTAAGTATATCTTTTTTCATTAAAAATAAACGTTTTTTATTTTGTTTAACAAAAAAAGTAACTGTTCTCATATAAGAAATCCTTGCAATAACCTTTTCCTTACGATTTGTACAGTAATTTTGAATATTTTGATACGTCTTCAAAAATGTCGGTTTCGGTTTCGGTTTCGGCTAAAAATCGTGTTTCGGTCGGACACTACATTTTACGTTAGGCCATATAGCACGAAGAACAGATGGCCGTTGGTTCACGTTGTACCGAAAAGTTGGTCTGATTCCGACAGAATATCAGCGCTGTGACAGCAATGTTATATGTATATAGATCGTAAGCAAGAAATTTTAATGAATTGTAATTGTACCGCGTGTGCACTATATTGTTTTATAAAATCCTTCAACTCTACCCCCTTTCTAGCTAAATAATTTCTTCACTATAAGCGACAGGGAACTGATAGCGGTTGAAACGCTTGTAGAACTAACCATCTGTTATTACATGTCATTTTGAAAATCATTTAACTTATTAGTACGTTGGCAACCCAAATATAACAATAAAATGTAAAAAAGTATCTGCAAATGACATAAAAAAACCTATATTGTAAACTGTAGTAGATATCGACATTACCGCCCCACCCAAATTACTTACCCAATTTCCAAATTTGAAAACTTCCCTCTGTGACTGTCTTGGTCTCGTTAATATTCTCGTAATTTGAGTGACAAGGATGCATGATTAATTTCGCACGCTGAGTTTCATTAGATACCGTTAAATTTTTAATGACAAGAAGGCTTGGTGGGTACAGCAGGGAAATCATTATAATGGACCTCTTAGGGGCGATTTTTCAATCTCTAGACAGGCTATGATTCCCTGCAGGGAATTATTTAAGATGTTATATAATTCATTCGGGATATATTATCAAGTCGTAGGTAGTTTTCAGAGAAATAAACAGTTAAAATATGTATTAAAAAAAAAAAAAAAAAAAAATCGTAGGATTAAATGCTCTTACAATCATTTTCAACAAAGAATGTCAACATACGAAATACAAATGGCAATGCTGAACATGTTTGCGAAATACTTGCTGTACGGTCAAGGACTTTAATTCGTGAGCCATCATGGAACCTTCTCATAGGAAAAGTCATTACGATTTTCGTTGTTAATTAATGCGATGTCACTATGACGCTTACTGTGAAATGGTTCCGTGGTAGCTCATGTATTAAAGTCCTTGCCGTACTTATGATTATCATCTTTGGCATGCTGCAGATTCGGTATTTTCTTATATACCGTTAAAAAAAATACAAAGTGAAATTTCAAAAATAATTTAAATAAATGATAAAGTAAATAATTTATAAGCCCATGGACACCTCTCAACACGAGGGGGAGGCGTTGCCGGCCCTTTGAGAGACTGATAAGCTCGTTTTTAAAGATCCATAGAGAGGTATTTTCAAAGAGTGTCGAAAATGGTCTTGATACTAATGTAAAATTATATCTAAATCCGAAACTCACATTTATGGTGCATTCCTCTGGCCCCGACGATACCTGAAAATAAAAATATTATTTTAGATATGAATTACATTGATTCAACAACTTCCGAGATATCTACTTACTCTCGTAGTATCACGTAACAAGGTGGAAGCTTCTCATAACCAATTTCGCTGTGAACGGTTTGTTCTTCGAGCGATGAAGTGTTCCTATAAGGGTTCCGTTGTTTCTTTTTGAGATACAGAACCCTTAAAAGGGTCATTCATAAAGTATACGTCACACATTTAGGGTGAGACGGTCAAGCGGTTTATGACACAGGAACAAAACAATTGCTATTTTCATAGCAATTTCTGCAGAATATCAGCGTTGCGAAGCAATTCGTGACATCGTGCTGAGCCAGATTACCTATTGAGACCATTTGGTCTTTCCGCTTTTGCTTTGTTTGATTTTGTATGTCTTTATCATCATCATCATCATCTGATGATGATGATCCCTATAACTGTCCACTGCTGGACATGGGCCTCCCTCAAAGAGCGCCATTACGCCCTTTACTCGGCTAGATGCATCCAGCATCTATCAGCAGCCTTTCGCAAATCGTCACTCCACCTGGCCGGAGGGCGTCCAACACTACGTTTGCCCAGACGCGGTCTCCACTCAAGAACTCGTTTACTCCACCGGTTATCGGTTCTTCGACAGATATGACCAGCCCACTGCCACTTCAACTTGCTAATTCTCTGAGCTATGTCGATGACCTTCTTCTTAATGTGACCAAATAAATATATATTTCTTTCTTCTTCCTTTCTTTCTCCTTCGCATAAGGCAGCTACTTAAAATTCGGTTACAGGGCGTCATGTTAATAAACTTCGTTTCTGTAATTACATTGCCTCTGATAGGATTACACTCAGCTTCCAAGCGACACCCTTATTAATTTTATTACGACATGAGAGGTGTGTAGCTGACGCCACTTTGGGGACGTAATCAAATTTATGGAAAAAAAAACTTGTGATTTTTCGCCCTTTTCGCCCGGGCAAAATTGTAAGTTAATTTACGAAGCATTGAGTGGAATATAAAACTGCAACTTTATGAGAATGTGGAACGCACGTTATGTCGAACAGAAAAAAACATGTTTTCATTTATTTGCGTGGATGACTCAATGCCCTAGAAAATTCTAATCGACATGTTCAATGAACAATTGATCTCCTGTTTGGTATTTATTCATTTTACTCTAAACGTAGGACTATTGGACATAAGCACTTTGTGGGAGTCACTGGCCTTTGATTTCTTTTGACCAATACTTTTTTTTTCAAAAGGAATCCTTCGTATAAAAACCGATCCTTATTACCCGAACTTTAACTTTCCCAGTCAATTAGAAACCATATTAAATTTAATTACAGCGTACAAAAAAGTTTTCCCTTAATGACCAATCCCGCCAACTTCTGAATGACAAAGGTCATAGCACAAAAGCCCTAAGTGCCCTCAAATTTGAGCTTCACAATTAGGGGTGCTTAATTTTTATTTAATTAGACGTGTCAACTAATTTGATATGCCACCAGGAAAATCTAATTTTCGTGAAATTAATTTTAAATCACGCCCAATTAATGGCGAGTGGACCCTTAATTTGTCCTCCTGTCACACCGAACTCTTCTCTTGTTTTTTCAGCACTTGACCTGCGACCCCATGCGTTTGTGAAGCTTCTGAGGGGGTTTCACAAAGTCAAAGTCAAAGTCAAAATATCTTTATTCAATTTAGGCTATAACAAGCACTTATGAATGACAAAAAAAATCTACCACCGGTTCGGAAAAACCTCTGCTGAGAAGAATCCGGCAAGAAACTCAACGAGGTATTTTTTTTTAAAACAGATTTACAATATTATTAAATGATTATGTATACATCACAAGTATTTAACACAACTTTATTTTTAACACAGTAGGTTCGCTATTTGAAGGGATCGCTAATGCGGATCGGAATTATTTCCAAATATCCCTGTCCATGATTGTGTGGTGTCCTGTGTGATTTTCACAATTCTTGAAAACTTGAAAAATTTGATCTTGTGACCCTGACGTTCGATAGGTATTAGTGTGAAGTTATACCACTGGCCTTACAGTACCAAGTTCGAAATTTGAACTTCGTATCGTGCCGTCTTACTCACCTGCGAACAAACTTTGACAGCCTTCAGATATTTAAAAAGGGTATAATTTGAAACGGAACCCTGTGTTCACTAAAAACATTAAAAATTAGGTAGGTATGTAAATCTTCAAGTCTGCATTAATACGAGTATTTTGAATATTTCTATTAGTATCTAATAGTATAAACCGATTTTTTTCATTTATTTGCGTTCTATTTAATAATGGTTTAATCAATTCGAGTTTTATTTTCGTTTTAGGTGTATTATATGTATGTACTTTGATTGTCAGAATAGGAATGAGAGTGTTAAAAGAGTTATGCAATACAATTCAATACAAATGTCTTAAAGCTAAAAAAGGACATTTCAATTAAGATTTTCTTTCTTTATATTCCTTCTTTCTTTGCGGCACCATGCCGCAGATGATAGCGACGTCGGGGACGGTGACTCAACGGGGTCACGCCGTTTTGTCACCAAATTAGTTTAAATATTATTGATTATAAATATGTATGTTAGTCTGTAAGGTATTTATTGTATGGGCCAAGTTGCCCGAAATAAATGAATTTATTATTATTTATTTTAAGTCGGTTAAAAATAAGTTCTATGTTTATCATTCTTTTCGGTTTGAGGTACGGCTTTATGAATTTGTGATTCAAACTCCGTTGTGGTTAGGTCTTTATTCGGGTCGAACGTACATTAAGGGACCGTTGAGGTGTTATGAACCTGCCATACTGTGATGTAGGGTTACTCGTAAATATATACTTGTATATTGCAGGTTATTTGTACAAGCAAAAAAACATTTTATACAAGTTTGTATTTACTTGTCAGTATATTCTTTAGCAATGATATCTAATATTTTTTTAAACACAAAAGTTTTTCGATTGCGTTCGATGGAACATCCATTTTTAAGCTCATTGTATGCCGGGACTTCCGGTGCTTTACCAATTACGCCAAAACACGCCGTCACAAGACCTTCGAATAACTATCGCTTGCACGCAGTTTAAAAATAACGAAACGAAATACAAAATTAAAAGAAAAAATATTACGTAATTAAGTTCTATTTCAGATTATCTTATTTTTTCCCTATAAAAAAAATACGCTGCATCAAGAGTTGGTAAACTTGTTATTGAATTCGATAAGTTTATAAGTTCAGCATAATAAGAAAGAAAGAAAGACAATCATTCACTTATAACAGCAGTGACACGCCAAGAATACATTAGCCTTAACTTTTTTATCCTGGTCAAGGCATCAAATTGCAACTACACTACCAAAGTAACTTATAATTAATTGAATCCTATCAATTATTATTTGTCGAAAATACAAACTGAGACATGGATGCACAGAAAAACCAGAAAAAGAGACCAGCGCTGGGAATCGAACCCAGGTCCTCAGCAATCCGTGCTGCGTGCTATAACCCCTACACCACCGCTGGACAGGAATTTAGACACGAATTTTTCCTATGCATACATATCTCAGGTTGCTTATTTCTACTACGCTACTTATGCAGCAGCACTAGCGACATCTATGTTTTTCGCTCTCATCGAGAGACGTCACATTCTTTCGGAACCAACCGCTCACCCAGACAAGAGATGTCGCTACTAAGCAATCAAATTATGATTGGTTATTTGGAGTCTTTTTGTATTTTTCCCAGCGCTGGTCTCTTTTTCTGGTTTTTCTGTGCATCCATGTCTCAGTTTGTATTTTCGATATGGTTTCACGGGATACCCGTAAAAGTAACAAATTTGGAGTTGAAATAAAAAAAAATACAAAAAGACTCCAAATAACCAATCATAATTATTACTTACCCATAACTAAAAATAACTAAAATAAGATTATTTTATACTGAACACGAGCACCCCAAAAACTAATACATAATACATCCACTTAACCTAAAGACGTCCGAGAAATGTGTAAGTATAAAAAATATAAATTGGCAACATTTCCGAGCTGTCACGAGTGCGGCCGAAAACGCCCGAATGACAAATGCGTGGGTCACTCGGCTGACAGCCAGCGACGCGGAGAAAAATGGCGCCGGCAAAATGGCCACGGGTACGTAGAACTATTAGTTTATTTTTAATTTTATAGTTAGACACTGTTAATAACTTTTATGTTAGAAGTTAGGAGGTATTTTGAGTATTCAAATTATAATATTAGCTGCACTTTCTGGTTTAATTACATAGATATTTTTGCCCTTGACTGAACGTAGCCATTAGTTTTTTTTATTCGACTGGAACAAGTGGTTCTCCAGGTGGTAAGAATGCCCTTAGTGTAAGTTTTCGGTTACAAAATACGTCTCGATCGCGTTCGCTTAAAAATCTCAATTTGTATGGAAACACGAACATCGCAAACGTTCCGCTAGAGGCGCTGTTCGTGTTTGCATACAAATTGAGATTGTACGGCGAAGGCGATCGAGACGTATTTTTGTAACCGAAACTTACACTAAGGGCACAGATCACCACCGCCCATGAACATCTGCAACACCAGGGGTATTGCAGATGCGTTGCCCACCTAGAGGCCTAAGATAGAATACCTCAAGTGCCAGTAATTTCACCGGCTGTCTTACTCTCCACGCTGAAACACACAGTGCAAGCACTGCTGCTTCACGGCAGGATTAGCAAGCAAGATGATGGTAGCAATCCGGGCGGACCTTGCACAGGGTCCTACCACCTGAATGCGTAAATCCGACTCACTTTTGGCCGGTTTTCTATTCAAAAAATAACTTAATTTTATTTTAATTGTTGATAAAGTTTTACATCAATAAAAACATTTTTGTTGAACACTAACCACTCATTAATTTATCGAACAATGGCAGATATTGGACAAATATTGGCCAATCTTTTAACCAATCTGGGTCATGCCGCGAAACATATAATAATATTATTGGACCAAAATCGCTTATTAACTGTTATCGTGTATTGGAATGGCGTATTAAACTTTAATTATGTCATTATTGTTTAACTAGCTACGGTTAATGTTGGTAGTAATGGAAAGCTTAGTAGTAAAGTACTTTGCGGATGTGGTATAATAAGGTGATTTTAGATGTTCCACCCACCCCGGCCTATATATACGCCCACTGCTGGGCACAGGCCGCCTCTCAGAATGACAGGGCTTGGGCCGTAGTTCCCACGCGGGCCTAGTGCGGATCGGGAACTTCGCACACACCATTGCATTGCTTCGCAAGTGTGTGCAGGTTTCAGATGCTTATATTAAAGAATATATGTATTAAAAAAAGAAAAATAAAAAAATTAAATAAAGTTTAAAAAAAACAAATGCAGTCGTGCAACGAGAAATTTGTAGATTTCTAAAAAATTAAAGTGGAATACAGCTGACAGACAAATGACAAAATTTTATATTTTCTGGACTAATCTATTCTCAAATAGATGCAACACACGCTTGTTTGTTTTTATTATTTGTTGAATGAGTTACTTTTGCATTAATAATATTAAAAAATAATTTCGGATCTTTTTTAAATTGTCAAGTTTAAAAAAAGTTAAAGTTAACGTGCAAATTTATAGCTAAAATATTTTATGTTTCCTAAACACAAACTTAAGACTATGACAATAAAAGTAAAATAGTTACTTTATCATCCTGGTCACGGCACCATCGTAACAATCCCACTTTTAGCTTACAGCTAAATTAAGAAAGTGTGTAAAGCCAACGATATTCTCGAGAGTCATTTCAAAAGTAAATACTGTCGAGTAGGAGGGAGAAGGGTCGTCGCCAATGACGTGGAAACTGTAAGCCCATCGTGACTTTGGGAACCTTCCAGAAACTGGGCTCTTACTTAAAGATAGCTTTCAGTAATACATTTTTACTCCACGCGTATTTGCCTGTGATTACTATGAAAAACAGAATCCTTCTCCCTCGCTTCATTGTTGATTTTCCAGTCCAAATTCAAATTCAAAATTGTTTATTGCATGTCGCATTACAGGCATTAGGATAGAAAATTACAAACTAGGTATACATGTGACGCCCTGATAGGGCACGGAAATACAAGTAATCAGAGGGTGCTTATTATAATTGGAATGTATTTAACATGCATGGAAAAGAAAAAAAGATAAACATATAGGTATAAATACACACTCACATGAGAGATATTTTAAGTTCGTCACAAGTCCGTCTGTTTGTCTCAAACATTATCATTTCAAATTTCAATATCTCAAAAACGATAGAACCAACTTTCCTAAACCAGCGCTACTAATCACCCCAAAGAAACTGTCTAACACTTAAAAAAACAACATCGAAATTGGTCTACCTGTTTAAGAACTACGATATCACAGACAGACGTTGACGACCATTTCCCGTCCTCTTTCTGCACTGGAGGTTAATAAAATTTATCTACCCTATAATTAAATTTCAATTACGTCTCTGCGTGCGCCAGTTATATTGTCCGTTAGCCAAAGCAGTGTCGAATAGACAGAGGTAGCCTAATTGCATCCTCCATTGTACGGGGATGAGTTACGGCTGTTATAAGAGCCCTCGATAATTCTATTGATCGTAAATATCGACGGCCTGGTTGTTTGAGGATTTATCGATAACTTTGAAGTTCGAAATGGAACGGAACCGTGTTATATGTTGGGAGCGAAAACTGAATCACTGCGTAGTTTTTAATGAGACAGTTCAGTGGTTAGAAAACCTGATTTTGAATCTGGTCCTGCGTTCAATCCCCGGGCGGAGTAGATATTTGCATAAAAAAATACGAATGTTTGATTTCAAGTCTGGGTATTTGATATGTGTGTCATATCACAAGTAAATATAGTTTGGCTAATGAAAGATGCTAAGCTATTATTAGAGTGGCAACATTATTCCAATGTCATGGGAAAACAGACACTTGAGCTGAGCTTGTACTATTAAATCTATTCTGTGACTTGTTGAGTTTACTTCTTCGTGTGTTAAAATAGAGTTTTTTAGAAATTTACTGCTGGAACATGGGTGAAACAATCAAAAGTGGTGTGCGACAGATTATTTTTACCATGATAAGCAAATTCAAACAAAAATAAGCAGAGGGAAGCCGTGTTCAAACAGAAAAATGAGTAAAAATAGTAGACCAAAACTACAATCTTCATCTTAAATGCTCCTCAAACATTTCACATCCGGTTATGCCTTTAAATTAATTATAAGAACAAAACCCTTACAGGATAATTGAATTATATAACTTTTTAGGGCTAATAAGGGGCGACAGATGTGGCCAACCGGGGGTAGCATACTAATTTACGAGTATCGGTACCGAAGCTAATCCGTTGGTACAAAGTGACAAACTAGGACAAAGACGAGGGTAGATGGAATAAAAATTCGAAAAAATAATTGTTGATTCAGCGTTGCCCTAATAAGGAAGTCGCATCGGGACTGCGTCGGTTTTTAATTTGTGTGATTACTTAAATAACTCACAAAGCTGTGTTTTCCGCAAACCGCGGAGTATTTGATTTTTAAAAGACTTTTGTTTTGTATGAACTGATGGAGTAGGTAAATTTCGGTTTCGATATTGGACATGACGTGTCGATAGAAAGAAACGTGGGTTTGCGAGTAGATTGTGAAAGAAAAAACAAAGCTATTTTTACAAGCTGTTTAACTTACCGGGTTGTTGTTGTTGTTGTTTTTGTTGGGTCAAATTTGCCAGTTCATTTTGACCTACTTTTAGTGGTCCGATTAACTTAAAATTTGATATACCTACATACGTAAGTGAACAAAAAATTATAGTTAGCAAAAAAGCGTGTATTAAAAATGAACTTGAATAATTTTAGCCCACTAACTTCAGTCATAGGCAGTTTAGTTTTAGCTCAACTCTTCTTTCACATCCATGGAACTGTCTTTAGTTCTACAAAACAGCACCAAATTAGTTTGGGGCGACTTTATTTGCGCACGTCGGGCATCTTCTAGGTCAGGTGACTTTGGATAAATGGCTTTTTTGTAAACAGATAAGCTTGCATTTGACCACAATAACGCCTGAGAGTAAGCGGAGATAATAAATGCCCATTTCTCCTAAATTTGGAAACGGACAATCTGGAAACACAGACGCATGCAGGAATTCTACTCCTCCTACTGAATTGACTAAGTACTGAATTTTCTTACGATATGACAAATCCGTGCCGTGGTGGCCGAGTGGTTTGACCTATGGCCTCTCAAGCAGAGTATCGCGGGTTCAAACCCCGGCTCGCACCTCTGTGTTTTTCGAAATTCATGTGCGGAATTTCATTTGAAATTTACCACGAGCTCTACGGCGAAGGAAAACATCTTGAGGAAACCTGAACAAACCTGCGAAGCAATTCAACGGTGTGTGTGAAGTTCCCAATCCGCACTGGGCCCGCGTGGGAACTACTGGCCAAGCCCTCTCATTCTGAGAGGAAGCCTGTGCCCAGCAGTGGGACGTATATAGGCTGGGATGATGATGGATGATGATGACAAATCCAATAACATTTCCATCCTTAAATCTTCCTGTTGTGGTGAATACTTGGTGATTCAAATGATCTATCAAACATTCTTCAGAGTTTAGCGTCTGTGATCCAGTAAGTAAGGTCATAAAGCTAGAATGATTTTAAATTAGCTTTTTGATAAAATACACAACATCGTAACAAAAGCTCAATCGAAATAAATCTCAAAAAACATTAGCACTTATTTACAATTCGTAATTATGAAATGCGGCCTGATTAAACGATTTCGTTCACAATTATTTTTGTTTGCGTCCTTTACGGGAATTCGCGATACATTCAAACTTGGCTAAAGAAAATTAATTTTAACGCGAACCGGATTATACAGGAAATGGGCACCCCTGGCTTTCTAAATGCAGAAGATCATAACGACGACATAAAGTAAGCCGAAATGGGCCTTAACCCGTTTGCTTATGATTCAAATTCATACCTATTTACCGTTAGCAGTTACGCTCGTTCATTTGTTTTTGAATATTAGGCGAAGTTGTAGAAGCCCTGCCACACGCAAGGGAATAAGAACTTTTGCAGTTTGAAATAGAGTGTATTTTCTTTTACAAACTTGTGGCATTAAAGCTGTTTTAGGTTGTGTTGGAAATTAATAAAAGGCAGATGTAAGCAACCTTGCGGGTCGCATACTAATGATGGGTCAAATATTGTTAATTTTGCCCAGTGCAGGCTTATTAAGATGTTGCTGACTAAGCAGTAATAGGTATTGGGTAAGTGGTTAACCTTTTGCACGAAAGTGACATAAAACTCAGCAATAGAGAGGTTAGAATTAGAAATTGACCACACAAATCAAAATACCTAATCTAATATAATAGTAAATCTAATCCTTTGTCTATTATAATAACTGTAAAATCTGCTAGGATATTACTCGTGTGTGTTAGCGCGATAAACGTCCCGTTTGTGGTATTTTGACTATGTAAGTATTCATTATTTATGTAAACATATTTAAATTAATCTATAAGGTCGTTTTTTTATTCGACTGCGGGCATGTGCACTGCAGGTCTTGGGTCAGTCCATCCAATGGATCGGAATTTATGACGCGTGCCTCGAATGCACATCTTGTCTATTAAATAAATACATATATACATTTTGAGGTTGGCCCTCGATTTCCCTAAGATTCCATCATCAGATCTTGAGTTGGTGACAATGGGACCACCTCAGATGAGAACTCATCCGAATAAAAAAAGAATTTTGAAAATCGGTTTATAATTGACTGAGTAATCGGTGATTATACGTAAAAAAAATTCTAACATTGGAACATAGAACCTCCTCCTTTTTTGGAGTCGGTTAAAAAGGTGGTTGTGATTTCATACTTCTTGCTTATGGATCTTAAAACAGTACCTAAGTTTTAGTACGTTTTTCCGCCAAAGCCACATATTTGAACTCCCAATACGTAATTTAACTTTATTCATCGACTTATATTTAGCATCCCGCAAATTCATACGTTTAAAACAATCTTCACGACGAACTTGAAATTTCGACTTAGTAAACTTTTCACCACACCCTGTATGCGAACGTCGAAATTTAATTCCCGTTGATTACAACAGTGTTATTAGCGGGTTGTTTTTGTTGCTGAAACACCCTGTGTAGTCGCGAGTCTGTTTGTACGAAACAACATAATTTTCATTACAAACTGTTACTTTAATTGTTATTAACCCCCGACGAAAAAGAGGGGTGTTATAAGTTTGACCGCTATGTGTGTGTGTCTGTGTGTCTGTGTGTCTGTGTGTCTGTGTGTCTGTGTGTCTGTGTGTCTGTCTGTGGCACCGTAGCGCTTAAACGGGTGGACCGATTTGAATGCGGTTTTTTTTATTTGAAAGCTGGTTTTCTAGCGATGGATCTTAGACATGATTTATCAAAATCGGTTCAGCCATTTCAAGATCATCAGCTCTTTTGTTCGCTGCGGTAGGAATCTTAGACGCATAATGGATATTTACTTTACTTTCAAACATATTTGGGACCTAAAATTTGAAACACCCATGAATACAATATAGCTATGCAAGATTATAGAGTTCTCGGCCTGATGCTGCAGCCAGGATATCCAGAACACTAGTAGGTACACTCTTAATAAAACTATAGCAGATATATCGTGTTTGGGTTCGTTTTGATCAGTATTTGATTCTACAAACAATGCAATGGTGGCAACAGGATGAGCTGATGCTGCAGCCAGGATATCCAGCACACTAGTACACTCTATAAAAAATAATAGCACATATGTCGTGTTTGGAATCGTTTTGATCAGTAATTGATTCTACATACAATGCAGTGGTGGCAACACGACGAGCTGATGCTACAGCCAGGATATCCAGCACACCAGTATACTCTTGAAAAAATAATAGCAGATATGTAGTGTTTGATTCCTTTTGATCAGTATTTGATTCTACATACAATGCAATGGTGGCAACAAGATGAGCTGATGCTGCAGCCAGGATATCCAACACACTAGTACAGTTTAAAAAAATATATATCAAAGTTTAAAAAACATGAAATAAAAACTTAAATTTAAAATTTAAAAAACCCCCGACTTAAAAAACGCCAGCAAAAATATAAATAAAAACGCCCGAAAAAAACGCTGCTTGAAAAGACAATTAAAAAGTAAAAAATAATTATGCGCTACCTAGCTGTTGCCCGCGACTTCATCTGCGAAGAATTCGTTTATCTCTATCCCGCGGGGACTATGCTGATTTCCCGCAAAATTAGCCTAAGTTAATTTAGTATAAAGTATCTAGTAATATTTTTTTATCTAAGCGTCGTCGGTGTCGGGGGCCCGCTAAGGTTAACATGAAACTAAATATGTTGTATTTACCTTAGCGGTCCCCCGACACCGACAACGCTTAGATAAAAAAATATTACTAGATACTTTATACTAAATTAACTTAGGCTAATTTTGCGGGAAATCAGCATAGTCCCCGCGGGATAGAGATAAACGAATTCTTCGCAGATGAAGTCGCGGGCAACAGCTAGGTAGCGCATAATTATTTTTTACTTTTTAATTGTCTTTTCAAGCAGCGTTTTTTTCGGGCGTTTTTATTTATATTTTTGCTGGCGTTTTTTAAGTCGGGGGTTTTTAAACCCCCGACGAAAAAGAGGGGTGTTATAAGTTTGACCGCTATGTGTGTGTGTCTGTGTGTCTGTGTGTCTGTGTGTCTGTGTGTCTGTGTGTCTGTGTGTCTGTCTGTGGCACCGTAGCTCTTAAACGGGTGGACCGATTTGAATGCGGTTTTTTTTATTTGAAAGCTGGTTTTCTAGCGATGGATCTTAGACATGATTTATCAAAATCGGTTCAGCCGTTTCAAGATCATCAGATCTTTTGTTCGCTGCGGTAGGAATCTTAGACGCATAATGGATATTTACTTTACTTTCAAACATATTTGGGACCTAAAATTTGAAACACCCATGTATGCTATATAGCTATGCAAGATTATGGAATTCTCGGCCTGATGCTGCAGCCAGGATATCCAGAACACTAGTAGGTACACTCTTAATAAAACTATAGCAGATATATCGTGTTTGGGTTCGTTTTGATCAGTATTTGATTCTACAAACAATGCAATGGTGGCAACAGGATGAGCTGATGCTGCAGCCAGGATATCTAGCACAATAGTACACTATAAAAAATAATAGCACATATGTCGTGTTTGGATTCGTTTTGATCAGTAATTGATTCTACATACAATGCAGTGGTGGCAACACGACGAGCTGATGCTGCAGCCAGGATATTCAGCACACCAGTATACTCTTGAAAAAATAATAGCAGATATGTCGTGTTTAATTCCTTTTGATCAGTATTTGATTCTACATACAATGCAATGGTGGCAACACGATGAGCTGATGCTGCAGCCAGGATATCCAGCACACTAGTACACTCTATAAAAAATAATAGCACATATGTCGTGTTTGGATTCGTTTTGATCAGTAATTGATTCTACATACAATGCAGTGGTGGCAACACGACGAGCTGATGCTGCAGCCAGGATATTCAGCACACCAGTATACTCTTGAAAAAATAATAGCAGATATGTCGTGTTTAATTCCTTTTGATCAGTATTTGATTCTACATACAATGCAATGGTGGCAACACGATGAGCTGATGCTGCAGCCAGGATATCCAGCACACTAGTACACTCTATAAAAAATAATAGCACATATGTCGTGTTTGGATTCGTTTTGATCAGTAATTGATTCTACATACAATGCAGTGGTGGCAACACGACGAGCTGATGCTGCAGTCAGGATATTCAGCACACCAGTGTACTCTTGAAAAAATAATAGCAGATATGTCGTGTTTAATTCCTTTTGATCAGTAATTGATTCTACATACAATGCAGTGGCGGCAACACGACGAGCTGATGCTGCAGCCAGGATATGCAGCACACTAGTATACTCTTGGAAAAATAATAGCAGATATGTCGTGTTTGATTCCTTTTGATCAGTATTTGATTCTACATACAATGCAATGGTGGCAACATGATGAGCTGATGCTGCAGCCAGGATATCCAACACACTAGTACAGTTTAAAAAAATATATATCAGTTTAAAAAACATAAAATAAAAACTTAAATTTAAAATTTAAAAAACCCCCGACTTACAAAACGCCAGCAAAAATAAAAATAAAAACGCCCGAAAAAAACGCTGCTTGAAAAGACAATTAAAAAGTAAAAAATAATTATGCGCTACCTAGCTGTTGCCCGCGACTTCATCTGCGAAGAATTCCTTTATCTCTATCCCGCGCGGACTATGCTGATTTCCCGCAAAATTAGCCTAAGTTAATTTAGTATAAAGTATCTAGTAATATTTTTTTATCTAAGCGTTGTCGGTGTCGGGGGACCGCTAAGGTTAACATGAAAGTAAATATGTTGTATTTTTTAAAGTATTAACCTTAGCGGTCCCCCGACACCGACAACGCTTAGATAAAAAAATATTACTAGATACTTTATACTAAATTAACTTAGGCTAATTTTGCGGGAAATCAGCATAGTCTGCGCGGGATAGAGATAAAGGAATTCTTCGCAGATGAAGTCGCGGGCAACAGCTAGGTAGCGCATAATTATTTTTTACTTTTTAATTGTCTTTTCAAGCAGCGTTTTTTTCGGGCGTTTTTATTTTTATTTTTGCTGGCGTTTTGTAATTAACCGACTACAGGCAAAATGGAGGTGCTCATCGTCTCATCAAATATCATCATCATCCCAGCCTATATACGTCCCACTGAGCGGCACAGGGCTCCTCCTATAATGAGAGGGCTTGGGCCATATAGTTCCCACGTGAGCTCAGTGCGGATTGGGAACTTCACACATACCATTGAATTGATGCGCACGTTCAAGCAGGTTTCCCCACTATGTTTTCCTCCATCGTAAAGCTGTGCTTGTGTGTGTAAAATGCTGTCCAGACTAAACACAAAGTGCATAATGCTCCTTGTGCTAACACTAGACTGTATAATTACAAATCCGTACTTGGCTCGCGTGGGAACTACAAGCCCAAGCCCTCTCGTTCTGAGAGGAGACCTGTAATAGGACGTATATGATCTGGGATGATAAAATATAGGTCACACGACAATTGCAATGCAATTAGGTACAGTCAGAAAAAAAGCTTGCATTAAAAAAGTTTTTTAAGGTTAGGTTATTTCAAAAACAATGCGATACCAATTTCAAAATGGCGTCTCAACATAAATTTAAGAGGTCGAATGTGCCACACAATATACAGGACCCTTATACGGAGCACGTGGCCCATAACAATGATATAAAAATAAAAGATAACCCATTATTGATATTGATACTAATTCGTTATACGGGAACCCTTTTCTGCTTTTCTTTGTATAGTCGGAGTAAGTGTTTACCATTTTGTCGACAGTTTCGATATTTAAATGATAATTGTAACGGTTACATATTTGAATATCGAAAATTAAATACCTAGGGTTCAAAATATGTCGATGTTCAAAATATCGAAAATTAAAATATTCATATATGTAAGCATTGTAATGTTTTTAAGGAAACAGGTATTAGGATAGGACCCTGCCGTCGCTTTATGTTTTTTAAATAATCATGTATGTTAGGAAGAACATATGTGATTTTCCCACTAACGTCGATAAGCCAAAGGCTACCAGGAAACACAGGGAAGCTTAAAGTTCCATCTTCCAGACTGGCCAAAACCAAACAGTCGTTTCTGGGAAATTGCATACGTTTTTATAATAAAATTCAAAAAATATTACAATTTAAACGGATACAAAATGCAGATCTGTCAAGAAGACATTAATATCAATGGCGTATTATAAATTTAATGATTATATCATGGACAGGGATATTTGGAAATAATTCCGATCCGCATTAGCGATCCTTTCAAAAAGCGAATCTACTGTGTTAAAAATAAAGTTGTGTTAAATACTTGTGATGTTTAGATATCATTTAATAATATTGTAAATCTGTTTTAAAAAAAATATGCCTCGTTTAGTTTCCTGCCGGATTCATCTCAACAGAGGTTTTTCCGAACCGGTGGTAGATTTTTTTGACATTCATAAGTGCTTGTTGTAGCCTAAATTGAATAAAGATATTTTGACTTTGACACACTCACTTTCGCATTTTTAATATTAGTATGGAAGCTTGTGTATATTTAATTATTTTTATTCTTATAGTATGTTTTGAGTATGTCGTACGTATGAATGCCTAAGTCGTACTCAGGGAAGGTGGAGGGTCCGGTGCGGCTTACTCCGAGATTATTGGAGGAAAAAATGCCGGAGTCCGGCACGGGGCCGCCGTCAGATTATCACGGTAGCGTCAGCAAAATACCAGCCACCTAGTTATTTGTTTTATTAATCACTAGCTTTTGCCCGCAACTTCGTCCGCGTAGAATACGATCGCTAACAATACAATACAAAGACTCTTTATTGTACACCAGAAATAGTAAGCGAATCCCGCGAACTAACAAAATCGCGGGAACTAACAAAAACTATCCTACACGTATGTGACATACGGTATGTACTACCCCGGTACTCAAAACTCTCTGTATACCCAATTTGATCTAAATCGGTTCAGCGGTTTAGGCGTGATAAGGTAACTAACAAACAGACTTACAAACTTTCACCTTTCTAGCATTATTCGCATATTAAATAAAAAAAAAAAAATATCATGGGACACTTGACACCAATTGACCTAGTCCCAAACTAAGCAAAGCTTGTACTATGGACACTAGGCAACGGATAAACATACGTATATAGATAAAATACATACTTAAATACATATTAAACATCCAAGACCCGAGAACAAACATTCGTATTATTCATACAAATATCTGCCCCGGCCGGGATTCGAACCCGGGACCTTAAGCTTCGTAGTCAGGTTCTCTAACCACTCGGCCATCCGGTCGTCAAATCCGGTCCGGTGTATTATTAGTCGGACTAATTGTTAAGATTGGTTTTTTGGAATCTTTTTGTATTTTTTATTTCAATTCCAAATTTTTTTTACTAATTGTTGCCCGCGACTTCGTCCGCGTAGAATTCGTTTATCGCAATTCCGCCGGAACTACTTATGCAATATTTAAAAAAAAATTACTATTCTATGTCCCGGGACTGAAATTATCTGTATACCAAATTTCATCTAAATCGGTTCGGCGGTTTAGACTTGATGAGGTCACAAACACACAGACAAACTCTCGCATTTATAATATTAATGGGAAAAAATTCTTCAATCACAGAAAAAAAATCCAGAAAAAGCTGCTTTCACACCACCTGCAAAAATATTCCGAATAATGACCAGTTAACATTCAACTTTTTGAGTTGTTTTGTCAACCCTACGGCCGGCGAGGCAATCAGCGCTGGATATAAAGGGCGCCTCGTAAACTGCCCGCGCGAGATTGTACAGGATCTGTACAAAAACTAGTTTTTTAGAACAAAGCTACTAAGGGATTATATTAAGGCGTGTTACAATTGTTATTTGTTGTCTGACGTGTTTTATTGACGGCGTGTTTTTTGGTGCAGAATGTCCTGACGTGAACGAAAGACAGCAATGGGAGTCTAGACTACAAAGAAAGACGTTTTTTTACTTCTGCGTTTTATACTATTTTTTTACATAGAATTGCTAAAAGTGGCTCCGAAGCGGTAAAGTTTCGTGTGTTCTACCTACTCCATTAGGGAATACAGGCGTGATGTTTGTGTTGGGATCCTTTCGACTGCCATAATTTTATAACTCATAATGTAATGTTTGTCATAATTATTGTTACTCATAAAAAAAAAATCCCGCTGATACCATACTTCATATTTTTTTAAATGGTCACCTGTAGAACTGCAGGTGGTAGGACCTTGTGCAAGGTCCGCCCGGATTGCTACCACCATCTTGCTCGCTAATCCTGCCGTGAAGCAGCAGTGCTTGCACTGTTGTGTTTCGGCGTGGAGAGAAAGACAGCCGGTGAAATTACTGGCACTTGAGGTATCCCATCTCAGCCCTCTAGGTTGACAACGCATCTGCAAAACCCCTGGTGTTGCAGATGTTTATGGGCGGTGGTGATCTCTTACCATCAGGAGACCCACTTGCTTGTTTGCCATCCAGTCGAATAAAAAAAAAAAAAAACTGTAGGTTAGGTTAGGTTTGTTTTATAACAGTGCTGAAAAAGAAATGATTTCAAAAAAATTAAACATTACATTATTACTAACAATTTTCGACCAGTCCATATAGACCCGTTTTTGTGTGTGTGTGTGTGTGTGTGTGTGTGTGTGTGTGTGTGTGTGTGTGTGTGTAACATTTATAGCACACAATCAAAGTTTATAACTTAACTATACATAAATCAAATTAATTTAACAATCTAATTAGGTATAGTTACAGTAGAGGAAACTGAATCACGTACCAACGTGGAACGCGGAACCTTTTCATAATCAATTTCTGTATGATTTTTCAGAAAATGTAAGGGATGTCAACATGACCCTAGTAGCACAAAGGTTCCAACCATGGTACGCGATTCTGTTTCCTCGACGTCATACATTATCATACACGAAATATTAAGGTCGAATATAACCTAACCAACGAAAAGTTGGAAAACCCCGACTTTGTCACTTCAAAGTTCAATATCTCAAAAACGGCTGAACCGATTTCGATAAAACATGTCTAAGAACCATCAAATAAAAAAAAATCATTTAACCGTTTAAGAGTTACGGTGCCACAGACAGACAGACACACATAGCGGTCAAACTAATTATATTTATAACACCCTTCTTTTTGCGTCGGGGGTTGAAAAGGAAAAAGAAACGTTTTTATTTTTATTTTAACCGGTTCAAAGCCGACTGTACGGCAAACACGGTGTAACTGTACTTATTATTTGATTTAAGTCTTTTCATTACAAATTCGACTGCCCTTTGTCATCTGTGAACCCTTGACTCCTTTGGCCTCTAAGATCAATACTTTAATCCCATCGATGGCTCTCCAAATAATAGCCTTAACGACTAAAAGCACAATTAACGATGAATAACAAGAGATTACTATTTCGTACTAATTGGAGATTTTAAAGCTCTTCGTCTGATTTACTGTAAAATTTGAATTTACGAGTATAAATGAATATTTGATGTGAATTAATGAAAATATAAACAAAGCTCTATAAGTATTACTTGAATGAATCTTTATTATATTAACATTGCGTAAATATATTAGTGTTACAAAAGAGAAAATCATAATGGCCTCTCAAGCAGAGGATTGTGGGTTCAAACCCCGGCACACACCTCTGAGTTTTTCGAAATTCATGTGCGGACCAAATTTCATTCAAATTTATGCAGTGGGTCCCACATGAGCCCAGTGCGATGAGGGTTTTCACAGAGGCGTTTGATGTTTGACGTTTGCTTGCGATTGGTTTCTGCAACATCTCCAAGGCTTCCCCTCGCGAAGTTAAATCCATGCTCATAAACTGGTTAAGTAGTTTAAATTACCGCGATACTGAGAGTCTAATTAGGGTCAATGCTTAAGAACATAATCTTCCAAGTCATAAAACACTCGCACATACACACACACACACGCACACACACACACACACACAAACACACACACACACACACACACACACACACACACACACACACACACACACACACACACACACACACACACACACACACACACACACACACACACACACACACAACTTGTTCGTTTTGTTGCCTAACGCCGTAATTTACCCATTTTTGTCAAAATTTAGTTATATAATCAAATTAATTGTTTGTACCCCGAATCAGGTTTCCACGTGACAGGCTTAGCCTAGTGTGGAACCAACGGAAACGCTACTTGTAATTTGTTTTTGCTTTTAATAAACCATTTTGATTTGAATTTTTTTTTTGGTTGAAAAACTAAATAAGCCAATCGCAAGCAAAAGTCAAACGTCAAATTGAAGTCACGATACTAACGCCATCTAGCGATATTTCGCCTCTGTGAAACCCTCATGTCCGTACATCACACACACCATTGACTTTTTTCGCAAGTGAACTCAGATATTGCCACCGTGTTTTCCTTCATCTTAAAGCTTATCAGTACAATCATCATCATCATGTCAGCCGAGAGACGTCCACTGCTGGACATAGGCCTTTTTTTCTTTTTTTTTTTTTTTTTTACGACTGGATGGCAAACGAGCAAGTGGGTCTCCTGATGGTAAGAGATCACCACCGCCCATAAACATCTGCAACACCAGGGGTATTGCAGACGCGTTGCCAACCTAGAGGCCTAAGATGGGATACCTCACGTGCCAGTAATTTCACCGGCTGTCTTACTCTCCACGCCGAAACACAACAATGCAAGCACTGCTGCTTCACGGCAGGATTAGCGAGCAAGATGGTGGTAGCAATCCGGGCGGACCTTGCACAAGGTCCTACCACCTGCAAAAAGGCCTCCCCCAAGGCTCTCCACTCAGACCGGTCTTGTGCTTTCCGCATCCACCGCGATCCCGCGATCTTAACCAAGTCGTCGCTCCATCTTGTTGGAGGCCTACCGACAGCTCGAAAAGAAAACAAGTTTTTTTTTTTCGCACAATTGCGAAACTAAAGTGGCAGTGGGCGGGGCACATTGCTCGCAGGACTGATGGCCGATGGGGCCAGAAGGTTCTCGAATGGCGTCCGTGAACCAGGAGACGAGCTATCAGTACAATATTGCACATAAATTCCAAAATACACAACTGCATTTTAACAGTTCAATACGTTTTATCATTAACAACTTTGTTGTTAACATATAAAAAAAGATTAATTTCCTTTTTTTACCATAACGGAACTGGATAAGTGTTAATAATTCAGATTTAAATAGACCACTGGACATTCTATATGGCCAATTATAGGCCGTTAAACATGCGGTCCCTTAGCCGAAATAACATAAGTAACTTCATATTATTTATGCTTAGGCAGGTTGGTAGAGTTTGCCCAAGGCACGTACTATAGCGGGCGACATTGTAGTCCAATTATGTCCAATACACGAACTATGAATCTATCCATGCCACGTCCACAGCACAGCACAGAGTACTTTTTTCTTTTTTTCTTTTTTAATGCCACGTCAATATTGAATAATTGGCAAAGGCAATACAGACGTGCATATTGTTCTTTTTTTGTTTTATTTATGTTTGGTGTAATTAAGGTATATTTTTATCTTTAAGTTTTGCAGGTGGTAGGACTTTGTGCAAGGTCCGCCCGGATTGCTACCACCATCTTGCTCGCTAATCCAGCCGTGAAGCAGCAGTGCTTGCACTGTTGTGTTTCAGCGTGGAGAGTAAGGCAGCCGGTGAAATTACTGGCACTTGAGGTATCCCATCTTAGGCCTCTAGGTTGGCAACGCATCTGCAATCCCCTGGTGTTTCAGGTGTTTATGGGCGGTGGTGATCTCTTACCATCTGGAGACCCACATACCCGTTTGCCATCCATTTGAATAAAAAAAAATGTTGTAAATTACTAGATTTGTGTATTGTGAAAAATTGTTTTAGTTGTAGAGTTCATTGTTGATGTATACTTTTAACTCTCCTAAATGGTTCCAACGGAACACTAGCGTCGGCCGCAAGGTTGACATCATGCTTAGTTGGGACTATTCGTGACAAAATTTGTCTCGATTTCCTTTTTTCTATTTCTTTAATTTGTAAAAAGTCACGAATAAATGTTTTTCTTTCTTTTTTTCTTTCTTTCTTTCTTTCTTTCAATTAGAAATTCCTGTTCCCCCAAAAGTTCATAGCAGTTGGTAGAGTTTAAAACATTTTTATTGCTTTTAAATTCATTCACGGCGTGTTATCTTGCTCTTGTTCCTACTGTCTAATTTAACTATTTATAGAGTCATAATATGTATTTTAATAACAATTTGAGCCATATAGAAACTAGTTAAAGGTACTTTATTCCGATATACATGACAATTACGGAGAACATGTCATTGACCACAATGCGAGATGTCTAATACAATATTACCACCACAATTCAAATGTTCAAAATTTAACTAGAAAAGTTATTTTAATGTGAAAAAAATGCATTAAAATACATCAACCCGTTAAAGAGCTACGATGCCACAGGCAGACAGACAGATAGACATTGGCGTCAAACTAATAACACCCCTCTTTTTACGTCAGGGATTAAAAACGCTAACCGCTCATACTTTAACTCACACAAACATAAAACTTTATGCTATGTTTATTGTCCCACACATTGAAAGTTAAGTATAAGCACAGCTAAGTAACCATAAGTCATTGTAATTTAAAACTAAACGTCTGCCTGTCGACAGACCAGCTAGATAATCTTCGGACTTGGCTCCATTTATCATCATTTGGTATTAAGAAATAAAAAATCCTAAAACTGGCCAAGTACGGGTCGGACTCGTGCATCGGGGGCTCCGTACAGTAGATAACTGTTAAAGGGTTGTATAGATACGGGAAACCGGTGGATGCAAGTGGCGAGTCGTCGTTCATTGTGGCGGTCTAAGGGGGAGGCCTTTGTCCAGCAGTGGACGTCTTGTGGATGATGATGATGATGATGATGATAGATACAAGCACCTGTATTAATATCTGCCACAGCGGAGCGTGCAAAAATATGTGACACGCACTAGAAATAGAGTCAGGCTTTGCTGCACACTTTGTTGTGACAGATATTGATGCTGGTGACTGTATGACAAGGGTCACCTGACCGGAAGCATGAATGCCACCCATGGACACCCACAACAAGAGGGGTATCACAGGTGCGTCGCCGCCCTTTGAGTGCTAGGCTCTGAATGCGGACTTAGAGGATCATTCTTTAAGGATTCCTAAGTACCGAGTCCGAGTCTTTTGCGAGGACACACAAAATCATATATTTTAATTTTTGTATTTCTTTTTTTTGTTTTATTTGTGTTTGCTGTTGTTGTTTTTTAGTTTGGTTGTATTTGTGTGTCTTTGTGAATGTGAATAAATGTTTTCTATTCTATTCTATTCTATTCTACCGTTCCGGGAATGCTGTACCAGGAAGCTGGTAGTTAACGGAAATCAAAAATAACACGTTGTATTCTGTTTTTGCCTCAGACATTATGTTCCCTCCATGTCTCCATAAATCCATAAGTCAAGGTCGCCATCCCATTATACCAATTGCATGATATGAACTCATTCCAATAGACAAAAACGTATAATACTCTTCCGTGACTGTTTTACACACAGTTCGTTACCTTAAGAGCCCTACAAAATCCATAACTTATGATTGCTTACGCGTCCTTGGCAACCCCGGGGTTTCTAATATGACCCTGCGTCCTCATTTAAGCGGGACAGTCTTTATCAAAGGCCTAGCGTCGACAATCCGATTCCCATCGTGTCTTCGAAATTTTTAACGTGACGTCTGTAATGCAAGGATAAAGCTTGTGTACTCTATTTATCTAAGGGAGATCTTTACTTCTCGCCACTGGTCTCTATTAGATGTACTTGTAACTTGTAAGCCATGTTTTGTTAATTATAAACTCCTATTTCGTTGTTCATTTATCTCTAATTGTGTTAATTATTTCTGTGTTTTTACACCATTTATATTTTATAAATAATTTTGATATTTGGCCAATTTGAATGAGATAAAAGATATCCTTTGGGTACTTGTGGGAATAACGTACTTTCCATGGATGTGTTGCCCCACGTAATACACTTTCTGGGATGTATTGTGCGTTGTTAAGATACGCACAGCTCGTTTCTTTAAAAGGACTACAATCCATAACTTATGATTGTTTACGCGTCCTTGGCAACCCCTGGGGTTTCTAATGTGGCCATGCGTCTTTATTTTACCGGAACAGTCTCTTTTGAGGCTCTTTTGGTTATAACCGCCGTTGAAATATGATTAAAATGCCAGGCGAAAACATATTTTTTTGAGTGTAAAGTCCATTTTTGGGTTTTTGTTTTAGTCGCAAAATATCGCAAAATATTCTGATTTTAAATTAGAGAGTTAATATTAAATATTCATCATCACATCATCTCGGCCCATATACGTCTCACTGCTGGCACAGGCGTCCTTTCAAGACGATGAAATATTAAATAAAGGCTTGTAATCACACAAGTAACATAGAATGTCCTCTAGCTAGCCAATTTATGGTCGCACTAGGGGTGCGTCGTAATATCAAAGCTAAGCGTTTTGGAACTTATCCAATGCAATTATAATTCAACTTCAACTATTCTGCGCAGGAGCACGATTGGGGACAAGTTATTATGTTATTTGGCAAAGCGGCTTGTCAGGGTTAAGATAACAAGTCACATGTTTTGTGGTTTCGTTGCTAAAGGCTTAAAACATAATAAGAATAAGAAATCTTTATTTCGCATAAGTAAGAAGTAGGTACAAACATGGTCATGCTAATATGAAAAAGAGAAAAATAATAAATTAAAACCGGCCAAGAGCGTGTCGGACACGCCCAAAATAGGGTTCCGTAGCCATTATTATTACGAAATTAAGTAATATTTTTCAAAAAATTTCGTATTTTATAGGAATTTTCCAAGTTTAGGTATATCTTATACCTTACGCTGCTATTTAAGAGTAAAACTACTAATAATTCTGAAGCAAACTTAGCCGTTACAGTTTTCCTTGAAAGTTTTGATATACTTACTACCATCTTGAAGTTTTTCAAATTTTTCCACTCACCGGTTTAGACTTTAGAGGGGGGGGGGACGCTCGATTATAGTGAAAATTTGTACTTTAAAGTTGAATATTTCGCATAAAATCAATGAATCGAAGAATCGTGTTAGCAAACCCCTAATTGTTTTAAAATACGTATCCAACGATACCACACACTATAGGGTTGGATAAAAAAAAATCACCCCCACTTTACGTCTATGGGAGGTAAACTAAAAAGTTTATTAAAAAATTTTATTGTACCATTTTGTCGGCATAGTTTACATATATATCCGTACAAAGTTACAGCTTTCTAGCATTGATAGTCCCTGAGCAAAGCCACGGACGGACGGACAGACCGACATGGCGAAACTATAAGGGTTCCGTTTTTGCCATTTTGGCTCCGGAACCCTAAAAATGAAATACAAATGCGAAAAAGGAGGCCACTCAGCACTTGTCGGGTCACTATAGGTGGCTCGACGCTGATATAACGTGACTCCAGGTTGGCATCCGATATAGAACCCCACGCGACACGCAACCTCCCGTAAACTCATGCTAACACACCACACAGTCCAAAATATAACAACCATAATATATACCTATATTATTATCTGTTTTTTTTGTTAACTGTTAATTTCATGTTTTATATACATACGTACATAAAACAATGCGCACACACACAAAATTATTGCAGCCTGGCATCATTGGGACACAAACCGCAACACAGTAACTCCAACCGACAACAGAGCCCCCTCCCCATCCTCTCATAATCATAATAGTACAACTACAAAATCTGATACGAGAGCTTTTACGGTTAAAGAATACATCGTTAAGAAATCGCACAACCTGCAATTTCAATGGCCGGTTTTTATAGCATGCGAGTTACCTGATGGGAAGCAAGTCACCGCCACCCATGGACATCCGCAACACGATGGGTATTACAGGTGCGTTGCCGGCCCTCTGTGAGTAGGCTAGTTGTCGTTAGGGTGAGTATGAAGTTCCCAATCCGCAATGAACCTGCTTGGAAACTACGGTAGAAGCAGCACATATAGGCCGTTATGTTTAAAACAAGCAAGTAAACATCTCAAGAACAAAAATCCGACAAATTCAACCCACTTCTTTCCAACAATCGGCCACTTAAGACGCTATATCTCGAAAAAAAAGCGTACCAACATAACGGGAGATGAGAAATGGCAACAGCATGTAAATAATCCCGTTAAGGAAGCAGGTAGAATTCCCGGGACAGCCGCTTTATCCCGGGATCCGTGGCAATAAAATCCCGGCGGCTGACGGGTTAATAATAGCCATGGTACATAATTCTGTCGTTTTTCCAGTTTAAAAAATGTTAAAGAGTTTAGGCGAGGGGAAAATATGAAGCATTTTCGCGAGGATATTTTAGAACTTTATTTTACAACTTTTCATAATCATCGTCATCATCACAGCTTAAGGCCCTTTGCTGGGCACAGGCCTCTTAGGACGAGGCTTGGGTTGCAGTCCCCACGCGGGCCTAGCGCGAATTGAGAACTTCACATACAACATTGAATTTATAGTCAAAATAGCATGGATTTCGCGCTTCTATAATAATTGTAAAAGTGAAGTTATGGGTTTTAACTTTAAGTTTTAACCATGGGTATTTAACAATTGCTGAAATTGATAACTCGAAATATAAAATAAACTCAGCAATTAAAAAAAATATTTAAAAGAAATTAAATACGCCTAAGTTTCTAACAACACCTGTCTTTCTGTATGTGTTCGAAACCAATTCAAGAAAATGAAAAAAAAAATGTATTTCATATACCTTACCAATTAAATCGAATTTTAGAAATGTAACTCCTTAGAGATGTGGCGAGAGTCACGAGGTACCTGCACCATGGCCATTGGCTTAGACAACTATTAAAGTTGTACAAGCAAAAATACCAAATGGTTTTGGTCTCGTCAAGGGCGATAATTAAAGTATCATTAATGTTAAAAAATCAAAAAAAATCAAAATCATTTATTCAGTAAATAGGCCGCAATGGGCACTTTTACACGTCATTTTTTAAAACTACCAGCGCTTTCGGAAAGACCATCATTGCCAAGAAGAATGCGCCGCAAGAAACTTGGCAGAAAGTCATTTTTTCAACATAAAATAATTACAAATAAAATACTTAAAAACTACAGTATACAATGAAATAAAAGAAAATACAAAATAATAATAATAATAATACAGGGATGTATGGGGTCCCTTAGTTACAAAACTAAACTTTAACTATAATCTACGTTCAGTGGAAGTGTAGACTGCTTCCACCGTCATAAATTAAAAATAATAATAATTATAATAATAATAATTTAATTCTGAAATTTACATTTCAGGTCAAGTAACCATTAAACTTTTGGATTCCGAAGGCAAGCTCACGTCTGCCGCCCCCAAAGTTAGCTCACACGAACTCATGTCATGCTCTGAAAGCAGAGCGGTACCGAGTGCATGGTATTGCTTCCGTTCCCATAAGCTCTATGGGATCGTCTTGGGAGCTTCGACGTCGCGGGCCTGTGACTAGAAATTAAACTAAAAATATACACGTTTAAAATCCATAAGCTTAACAATATACAGCCTTAAATATAGCAAGGGGATGTATAAAGTCCCTGAGTTAACAATAAATAAAATTCCTAATCTAAATAATTCAGAGATGTATATAGTCTCTGAATGTCAAAGTAAACTAATTTAATTAACCAAATTATACAATCTTCAGAGGTGTAAAAAGCCTCCAATGTCAAAAACTTAAAATAATTATTAAAATAAAGAAATGGAGATGTATAAGGTCTCCAAATGTCAAACCAATAAATATTTTTAAATTAAATTCTGCAACGTGGACAACGGCAACAGAACCAGAAACTAGACACGAAATGCGCCGGGACACTGCCAAGTCACACTTCACAACACTTATTTATACACCGACATAAAAACACACACATACACAAACACGAATACATCACATCACACATCAACATCCTTAATCCTTAATGTTTAACATAAGTTTAAAATGTTTATAACTCTTCATTTATGACTAGGCATTAATTAAAGAATTTTGTTTAAGTTGAATAAAAGATATTGTATTAAATATATTGACTCGGATAACTCACGTCTTAAATCGAGTTTAGCCCGACATGTTACGGGCTAATCCGTAGCCCTTCGTCTTCGGAGCAACGCGACTCGGCGGCTACGAACCATGACCCAGAAACATAACATATATTATATATTTATTTATTAATTTGCCAATAAAAAAATACAGCATTACAGTAAAACCAATGCGCTGTAAAATTCAAATTATACTTACAATAAAAAAAAACACAAAAATACATTAAAAACAAAAAAAAAGTTATTTAGGGATTTTTATCCTTGCTTCCCTAAAGCGACGGTAGACCACGCCCTCTGGCCAGAAATCGGAGTGCAGGAACATCTGCTGGTGCTTAGGCAGCACTTGGAGTCTAAAAGAGCAAAAATTGTTGGCTCTATTAGACTCGAGCGGCTGAGTGACTATGACAGAGTCTCACGGTAGTTTCATGTTCAAAAGATATTGTCAAAGAATAATGTATAATTTTTGTTTATTCAAAAATTACCTTTAATTTAAGCAAGTTATTAGGACATCCGTCCATTTTGTTGGTGAACGTCCTGCGCGGCTTGTCGATCCGCGGTCTCTTTTCCAGAATTTTTTAGCCCCGACGGCCATCTACTCTCGTGCTATGAGCTAAGAGCTTTGATTTTACAAAATAAATAAAACATAGTCAAAAACCGAATTGATATTAGCGTAAGTGACCTTTCTGTTCACGGACCTTTCCCCCCTAATTCTGACATTACCAGTGACATGACCCCATTAGCTCACACGATTAGAAGGCTTACGGGCAGCAGGTCAGCCAGGGTTAATGCTGGTCAACGCACGCCCCCTGGCTTGACTAATGGGGCAATTTATGAGCAAAAGCGGTAACGTTTATGCATACCTGTAGGACAAACTGTCAAAAAAAGTTCAAAACGGTTATTCTGCAAGCATAGACAATACGACTCTTTCCCATAAAATGGGTAAGCAGAGACTATTACACAATTTTTTTTTAAACTTCCCTCGCTTGCGCATAACTATCATTAATTAAGAAGAATGTACCGCAAGAAACATAGGTTGGATGTACCTCGGTCGTTGCAAGTTAAACTACTCGAAAAATATACAAGTTGAAGTGACGATAGGCAAGCCATATCGGTCAAGAAACAGTTAACCGTAGTGGAAGAATGGTCCTTGAGTGGCGAACATGAACGAAAGACTAAGCTTTGGCAGGCCTCAATAGGTCTGTCCACAGCGCAAGAGTTGCAGCCAACCGGTGACTGCAAGTAGCTGCTGATCATTTGTTTATTTCAAAAAACATCTTTTACTAGTTTTACTTAAATCTAGAACTGTAAATAGAATAAAACCGGTGCTATAGCCTCGTAAGACCCACACGCGAAATTTTGATCAATAGAATTTCGAACTTCATGTCAATTATTAGTGAGGTTGACATTAGCTTTGACGTATGTCCGAAATTTAGAATCATCGTTTGTCATTTTTTTCCTACTGAAACCTTAAATTTTTCAGAATTTTTATCCTATTGAAAACTATAGGTTAGGTTAGGTTAGTTTTATTTATAACAATTCTGGAAAAATATTAGCTTCAGAGAAAAAAGAGTTACGACAAACGATCGTTCTGACAAAACCATGACATTCGGACTTTCAATATTCCCTCTCCGCTCTGCATTGGCGTTTGAATTTCCAAAGCCGCTGTACTCTCCTGCCCCGCACCACACAATAATTTCACTGCTTTTACTAGATTGAATGTTATTACAGTGATTACTTTCGGCACACCTTGGCTTTTTGCTGTCGCTCAAAAGCTACACGCTCAATTGTGGCAGCTTCTCAAAGTGTCTTTGGCATTGAACTGAAAATGACATTTCGCGTCGTAAATTTATTGAATTGGTAGGTGCGTACTTACTTTTTTTTGTTGGTGAATCGTACAAAAAATCTGAACACTCATCTTATAACGTTTAATTTTGAAAGGTTTTTGGTCTTTTATGGTAATAACCTAATCATAAAAAAAAAAATTTTTAAATACAAGCTTTTTTTCCTGACTATACTTTTTGTTGACTGTACTTGCATTGTCACTCAAACTACATTTGCATACCAAATTTCAAGTCGATGCCAGTAATCGTTGAAGAGTTCCGTCCTGCGAAGATGATCCTGGCCGGCGCATACGAGGTGTCACTACCAGATCTTATAAGAACAACGGCCAAATAGTGTTAATTGGTCCTTTATAAAATACACGAGAGCTCACGAGGCTAGGACAGTGTACATTGATATTTACTATTTTATTTGTAAGTATGAAAAGGGCAAAAAAAAATTTACCAAAAAATGGAACCGACTTCAAAAACCGTGAAAATAATTTACTACTAGTTTGAATTGAAGTCGGTGCCTCAGCACGAGCCAGCAGTAGTGGAACTGTAGTCGTCTACCTCACCTACATACTATTATGAATATTGGGCTGCAACCACTCCTGCTGGCTCGTGCTGAGGCACCGACTTCAAACTAGTGGGTATTTGTTAAAAAGATTTTTTTTTAATGGTTTTTAGTGATTTTTAGCTAATGTGCAACTTGCAACGATTCCATGAACCTCAAACACGGCATAGTTATATTATTTTATAACAGAGTGCCGGTACCTATGGTCTTTTTTAACAAGTCCAGTTCACCAAATGATACTTTCTGAATCTAAATACTTGACTTGGTTTTAAAAATGCCAAAATCGCTAGGTGTGCTTTTAAAATTTGAGGGTTGCCCTCGACTTCTCTAAGAACCCACTATCCGACCCTAACTTGGTAACAATGGGACTACCTCGGAAGTATGTTCTTTAGAACACAAAAAGAATTTTGAAATTCGGCCCGCAACTGGCGGAGTTATCGCGTAACAAACATACAAAAAAAACATACAGACGAATTGAGAACCTCCTCCTTTATTGAAGTCGGTTGAAAATCTAAAGACGCAATTTTTACAAGTCGCTGAACTAATATCTCAGTTTGACTATATTTGAATTAAGGGGCTACCCGAGGATTTCATCGACTTTTGACAAGTTTTGAATCGTATCTCCTACTTTTGTACTACAGATAGAATTTTAAGTCAAACGGCTATCGGTTATTCAATCTTTTATCTCCATTTTTGTCCACCGGATTTTGAAAAATATGAATACTTCATTTTGTATGACTTTTTTTTAAACATTGTCTAAAAAACACTTATTTCGTATCTCTATTGACGTGAAAGATCGTCTTTGACGTTTCTAAAAACGTATCTAGGGTTTTCATTTGAAACTAGTTAACACAAAAGTTGTGGCCAGACAACCAGTTTTTTGGCCTAAAATTGTTCAACTTTGATGCCAAATATCTCGAAGACAATGAACTTTGAAGTAAATATGGGATACTATATTGCTTAAAGCCGTTGTTGTTGGTATAATAAGCTACAAAAACATTAGAAAACTGTAGAGTTTTACTTTAAGAAAACACCTTAGTTGGCGAGATAAAATATAATTCAAAAGAAACTCAAAAAAACAATCTTAGTTAAAATAATAAAGCAACACGTCCTTTCGCACACACGTCTTACGTCTTTCTCCTCGACACTCATTCACTCCATCTCCGTCATTCGATCATCACATTCAATCAGTCATTCAGCATATCACTCATTCCTACAGCCGGTGAAATTACTGGCACGTGAGGTATCCCATCTTAGGCCTCTAGGTTGGCAACGCGTCTGCAGTACCCCTGGTGTTGCAGATGTTTATGGGCGGTGGTGATCTCTTACCATCAGGAGACCCATTTGCTCGTTTGCCATCCAGTCAAATAAAAAAATAAATAAATAATAATAAAGAAAACTAAGGAATTCAGATCGAAGGTCATTGGGGCACGGGATTCCCTTAAATGCCTCGCCCGGTATAGTACAAAAGCAGTTATCTATTACACAACTCGAACACTTTAAGTTAACTTCGCCAACTATGTAGCAGTATGATCAAACGTAGTTAGTTTGAACTTTACTATTCAAGTTACTGTTGCAAACTAACATAATTCGCTTTCCGTACGTGAACTGAATTTAATTGCTACCACAAAGACGCCTTAAACATGTCAATTCCTGTTGACCTTTTGGAGAGCCACGCAATGGCTACGATTGAAATGCCTAATGTTTACAAAGTATAATGGACAAAATACATAATGTTTATTTGACATAATGTAATTTCCTCAATAATCGTGTTCTTTACGGAAATCAATTTATTGAATCCGACGTTAATTTACGTTAATACAGTGAATTGTAAATAATTACTTTACTCACCCGCGACCTTACGACAGCTATGTCTATGAAACAAATGTGTGTTCATGCAGCTCCTCCGCCTCCACGCTGTAAGAACACACATACATCACACAAACCCAACTAACACCACCACCATACTAGCTGACGCGTTTCGAACTCAACCAGAGTTCATCAGCTGAGCATCACAACCATTCACCATGCTACCAGACTTTAAACGAGATGGTGAACGGTCTAGTTACTATTATGATGAACTCTGGTTAAGTTCAAAAAGCGTCAGCGAAGTGTGATGGTTAAGTTAGTTGGGTTTGTGTGATTTGTATGTATTCTAAACAGCGCGGAGGTGAAGGAGCTGCATTAACACACATTTGTAACGTTTATGTTATACAGCGCCGAGCACTTGATACACCATGATCTGCATCTTGTGGGTGTGGTACAACTTGGTGATCTTCAAAAAACTACTACTACTAACTTCTCAAAGGTCCGGCAACGCATCCGTAGCTCAACTTATTATTATTATTTATTATTATTATTTATTATTAAAGGTCAAAAATACAACAAGTTACATTACAGGTCTTAGTCCTAAAGAGTAACAGGTTGGCAAAACAAATATTTACACTTATAATTACAGAATAAGGATAAAGTATAAGTAATAAAAGTAACAAAAAAAAAGGTAACAATTTTAACAAATATAACAAAAATTACAAAATGCTGGTACTTACAGCTAACTTATATTTTCACATATACGCATACTCTTCCTTTCTATCACCGTCCATACATCATTATGTTATGGATGTTCATGATTGGCGGTGATTGCTCTCCATCACGTGACCCGCCTGCTCGCTTTCCCCTAACATATAAAAAACAACGTCACGTCACGATATACTGTTTAATGTTACGGCATCACGCCGTCAAGATGTGGCGCTAGTGATTTAGTGAACTGTGCCCTTAGTGTAAGTTTTCGGTTACAAAATACGTCTCGATCGCGTTCGCGTTAAAATCTCAATTTGTATGGAAACACGAACATCGCAAACGTTCCGCTAGAGGCGCTGTTCGTGTTTACATAAGTTCAGATTTTAACGCGAACGCGATCGTGACGTATTTTGTAACCGAAAACTTACACTAAGGGCACTGACAGTACAAACTGTGCTATGTTTCTACTCAGAACTAAGATCCAATCTAAACACAATAACGTGGGTGCAAGAGAATCGGGAATACTTTTTAACTTTACTGTTCCAGTTTATTGACTGATTTAACTGATAAGTCATTGAATAGTTTTTGTTAAGTGTAAGCCGAAAAATAAAGATTTTCGGTACGATAGTAACAAGTATCTAACGATACAAGGTTGAGTACTCTGTATTATTTGAATGCTTTTTCTTATTTAGATGAGAATCAGTGAGGTTTGTTTATTGAGAGAGTTGAGAGTGAAAAAACAATAAAAGATTCCAATTAATTAATAAGCATACACTATTAACTTTTGCAGGTGGTAGGACCTTGTGCAAGGTCCGCCCGGATTGCTACCACCATCTCGCTCGCTAATCCTGCCGTGAAGCAGCAGTGCTTGCACTGTTGTGTTTCGGCGTGGAGAGTAAGACAGCCGGTGAAATAACTGGCACTTGAGGTATTCCATCTTAGGCCTCTAGGTTGGCAACGCATCTGCAATACCCTGGTGTTGCAGTTGTCTATGGGCGGTGGTGATCTCTTACCACCAGGAGACCCACTTGCTCGTTTGCCATCCAGTCGAATAAAAAAAAAAAAAAACTTAATAATGTAGGTACCTATACTCAACGCGGTATTTAAATTCCAAAAAAGTTACCAAAGATGGCCGAACGTCACTGTCACAAGTGTCATTGTCATTGTAACGTTCCAGATGTAACCAACCCATGACTTTCATAAAAAAATACTTTTATAATATTTTGTTTTTGTTTAGACCTTAAATGGGTACCGGCAACAGAAAACTTAACAGGAAACAAACAAAAACTCAAGAACGAAATTTACTACGTGTTTAGAAAGCATTCGATCAATCCAAACGTCAGCCCATACTAAGAAGAATAAGGGGCTGTTTCACCATCCATTGATTAGTGTTAACTGGCGGTTAGGTGTGATACCGTCTCTATTTGTTTTGTACGAATAGACGGAGACGGCATAACATTTAACCGTCGCTTAACGCTAATCAATGGATGGTGAAACAGCCCCTAAGTGTAAAATTCGAACTTCGTAACTTGCTATCCCGCTAACGCTTTTACTCCATTTATTTTAACATTTGAATAAAATAATTTATTTGAAATATAACAAGGTTATAATAAAGATTCATTGGCGGACTCCGCACTACACTCAGCAGGGCTACAACGAAACTCGAAACTCGAAGTTCGTGCCGTGCGGTCCCTCTGACACTTATACTATTGAATACGAGAGCGAGAGGGACGGTACGATACGAACTTCGAGTTTCGAGTTTCGTAGTAGCCCTGCTGGGCTTGTATCGCGGAGAACAGACAATTTACAATTTGAACTTAACGGTAACATTTGCACACTTTTTTAAATGAAAGAACGGAACTATTTAAAATTGTGTATAGTAAAAACAGGTATTTTTAGTCAATTTGTGTTCGAAATGCCGAGAAACGTGTGTTTCAATTTGACCGTTAATTCAAACCTTAAATTAAACGGAGTATAAGTTAGGTATTTAATACGAGAGTCAGAGAGACAATACGATACGAACTTCGATTTTCGAATTTATGGTAGCCCCCAGATGCCGAATGAAGTGACAATTGGAGATGTCATGGTGGCCCTGTGGCCGCCATGTTTACCATAGTTTTCCATGCGTGACTTGTTGTCAATATTTTTATGTGTATATTGAAAATATTTATAAAGTACCTATATACGCAAATTATGAGATTAATAATATCCAAATGTTGTTTAAACCTGACGTATAACCACTGTAATATAAACTTTTCTTCTACAAAACAGTTTCAAATATCTGTTGGTTAAAATAATATTTACATTAAATTTTAGCTTTACAATTATATATAATCTAATGACTCGCGTAAACGAATCCGCGAGTGTAGAGCAAGCAATTTTTAAATATGCACAGAAAATAATATAAAAGGGTCACCCTTGTTGTTATTTTCGGGCAAAGCTTGTTCGTACGGAGTTTATCTACGTAAATGTGATCAATCATACGAAAAAACCCTTTTTTTCTACCATAGGTAAAAACCCTAAAATTTGCTGTGCGAAAATCTACCCTTACTGAACATAATAAGGACTGGAATGCATCGGTTGCGAGCGTACTAAAATGGGTCAATAGCTAAAAATATTTTTATGGACATATATGTATGTATCTACTTACCTATATGTATAGGGACTGCAAGGTTATGAAGTACAGTTCGTCGTAAATTTTGATTGATATTCTACAGGGGTCGACCTAGTGTTTTAACTATGGTCTCTCAAGTAGAGGATCGTGGGTTCAAACCCGGTGAACTGGATCGTCTGACTTTTTGAAATTTCGACATATTTTCTTTGACCATTAATTTAAACTCTTTCCGAGTAAAGAACACTTTTTTGTAAAACTATGTTTTTACAAGCTTTTTATTTAGTTTCACCTGCCTCGTTGTCTGTCTGTCTGTCATCAAATCTTGCAAGTTAAATTTGACCAACTTCCAGTAGTCAGATTGACTTAAAACTTGGAGTACTTATGTAAATCGCGTGACAATACAGTAATCTGGTAGTTACATCCTGGTAGTCCATCCAGGATCGTCTCCGCAGGACGGAACTCTTCAACAGTTAATAGCGTCGACTTGAAATTTAATATGCAAATAGTTTGGGTGACAATGCAAGTACAGTCCGCAAAAAAAGTTAGGATTAAAAATGTTTTTTTATGCTTAGGCACGCTTAGCTTACTTTTTTCCTTTCAAGACGCCGTGACGTTGGTCATTGAACTTTAGAATAATAAAGACATTTCTTACTCTACCATTCCCATATTTACGTCGGTACTTACTTGTAAAATCCATTTATTAGATTTAGTTTGATCTGATGAGAAATCATGTAAATATAGTACCTAGAACAAGAATAAAATTTTAGTATAATAGTCGCCAAAGTGAGGTTAAAGTACGAGTGCTCGTCACTGTCCCAATAGTTGGCATCTTTAATCTTATGTCATTAGCAATAGAGATATCATATCGTCATTAGCAATATGCCGTGGTGGCCTAGTGGTTTGACCTATCGCCTCTCAAGCAGAGGGTCGTGGGTTCAAACCCCGGCTCGCACCTCTGAGTTTTTCGAAATTCATGTGCGGAATTACATTTGAAATTTACCACGAGCTATGCGGTGAAGGAAAACATCGTGGGGAAACCTGCACAAACCTGCGAAGCAATTCAATGGTGCGTGTGAAGTTCCCAATCCGCACTGGGCCCGCGTGGGAACTATGGCCCAAGCCCTCTTGTTCTGAGAGGAGGCCTGTGCCCAGCAGTGGGAGATGACAGCAGGGTGTCGTCTATTGGGCCTTAGCGTGTCGAGCACTCCGACGTTTACCTTAGTAAATATATCGAAAATATAAACAGACATGGATGGATGCACAGAAAAACCAAAAAAAGAGAACTGCGCTGGGAATCGAACCAAGGTCCTCAGCAATCCGTGCTGCGTGCTATAACCCCTACACTACCGCTGGACAGGAGTCTAGACACGAATTTCTCCTATGCACACATATCTGAGGTTGCTTTTTTCCACTACGCTACTTAAGCAGCAGCACTAAGAAAAGAAAGCGAGCGAGTTCAAAGAAAATTCCTAAATGCTCTGGACTACAGAATGGGCAGGGGTTACAATTCGTACCTCAATGCTTTAGCTCACCATAATTTGTTGTCCTTAGAAAAGCGACGCACTCAATTCGATTTGATGTTCTCTTAAAATAATCATAGTTATGTGGACTCCCCCTCACTGCTTGGTAATATTTCATTCAAAGTTCCTCGATGCAATGCACGACATGAAAAATTGTTCTCAATTCCGTTCTCCCGCACTAAATCGATGGCAGCAAAGTAGATACGGACATCTACATTTTTTCAAAAATGCTTTTTTTACAAAAAAATAACTTATTTCAACTATATCTATAAGTCTGTTTAAAAAATATTTTCAAATTTCAAAATAATGAAGAAAATTTGGCACGTAAAAGAAAACATCTACACTAGCTTTTGAAAAAACATCGCAGTAGAAACGGACATTTGAATTTATCCGCTTTTACTTCGGAGCTTTGACAGGATGCTTGTGACGTCAATAAAGTCACATGCCACTTGTCCGTTTATACGTTCATACTTTTTGCATATGTCTCAATCTACAAAGTTATTATTTCTAATTTCTATGAGGAAATTATTTGTTTTTCTTAAAATATTTTAAACAAATAGAATTATTACTTAACATTGGTTCATACACTTGTTTGTTTTTTTTATTTAGACAGCAAATGAATTAAAATTCTTAACCTAAGTAAGTACTTAAGTTTCTATTGCTTGCAGCTTACCGCTTTTTGGAAACGACACGCCTGAACAGATTTTGACTGATGATGACGAGCAATCTGTTTTTTTCCTAATAGGTATATAAGTAGTAGGTAGAATATCGATTATACTATTCATCATCAGCCAATAGCAGTCCGGACATAGGCCTCCCCCATAGACCGCCATTGCGCCCTGTCTTCGGCTAGACACCACCAGCCTTTCGCAGATTGTCCCTCTACCTGAACGGAGGGCGTCTTGGACTACGTTTGCCGAGACGCGGTCTCCACTCAATATCTTCAGCGGTTGTCGGTGCTTCAACAGATATGACCCAGCCCACTGCCACTTCAAGTTGTTAATTCTATGAACTATGTCGATGACCTTAGTTCTGTGTCGGATAGTCTCGTTGCGGATTTTATTCTTCAGAAAAACTCCGAGCATAGCTCGTTCCATAGCTGGCAGAGCCGCGTTTCAGCTCCGTATGTCATGACGGGTAGGACGCACTGGTTAAAAACTTTCGTTTTCAGACATTACGGTATAATTGACGAAAAAACTCGAATGCTGCCCAGCCCAGCTGAATCCTTCTCTTGGCCTCCTTCTCAAAGTTGTGTTCTACCTAAGGCTACTGTTACATTATGCTCGTTATTAGCATGCTAATAAGCATGCTAGTACCTGCTGTACCTGTATGACACAGAAAAAGCATGCTTAATAGTAGCAAGCCGTGGTGGCCGAGTGGTTGACCTATGGCCTCTCAAGCAGAGGATCGGGTTCAAACCCCGGCTCGCACCTCTGAGTTTTTCGGAATACATGTGCGAAATTACATTTGAAATTTACCACGAGCTTTACGGTGAAGGAAAACATCGTGAGGAAACCTGCACAAACTGCGAAGCGATTCAATGGTGTGTGTGAAGTTCCCAATCCGCACTGGGCCCGCGTGGGAACTACAGCCTAAGCCCTCTCATTCTGAGAGTAGGCCTGTGCCCAGCAGTGGGACGTATATAGGCTGGGATTATTATTATTATAATAGTAGCACGTCCCTATGCACACATGCTAGTAAGTAGCATTTGCTGAATAGTAGCATGCTTTCGTGCTAGTAACTAGCATGTGTTGGTACCTTAACTGCAAAATCAGGCCGAGGTATGTGTACTCCGAAAACAACATCAAGAAGATTTCCACTAACGATGACGGGCCTCTGATCCATGTGGCCATTGATGACATTTTGGTATTATCCACATTCA